>NW_019385124.1:229564-254044 GCF_000671375.1 Centruroides sculpturatus | reverse complement strand
AAATGCAGATTTCAACCACAATTACATCCAGCCTGTTTTCCCAACTTTAATTTGGAAGAACAGAACCCAAATAACAGCACGACTCATAAATTATACACTGATGGATCTAAACAAAACAATGGAGTGGGAGCAGGCATAGTGCACCTTAATGTCAAGAAAAATCTCTTTATATGGCAAGAGGAATTCAAACTTCATAAACTTAGCACAGTGTATCAAGCCGAACTTTATGGAATACTTAAAGCTCTTCAGTATACTAACAAAATAAACTATCTAAAAGGAAAACATATCTGCATATGTTCAGACAGTAGGGCAGCACTTCTCAGTATCATTAACGGCAACCAAAAAAACGATCTTCACTGGCAAATATCTAAGGAACTGGCGACTACCAGAAGTAACATTACGCTCCAGTGGACGCGTGCTCATGTTGGTAATACAGGAAATGAGGAGGCAGATCGCCTTGCTAAAGAAGCCGCAATTAAAGACATAGAGCCGGTTATCCTTGAGATCTCCACCAAAAACATTAAAAATGTTATTCATCAGACAATGTACTCAATGTGGCAAAGGATCTGGGAAGAGGAAACAACTGGAAGAGCTACATATTGCTTTCTGCCAAATATTAAACAAAGGAGCCAACTTCAACACATTAAAATAGACTATATTACAACACAATTATTGACAAACCACAGGAACTTTAACGCCTATCTCTATAGGTTTGGCCATAGCATTACTCCTACTTGTGAATGTGATGGCACCTCTAATCAGGATAACAAACACTTGATATACGAATGCAAGAAATTTCAACAACAGAGGAACAAACTGATCCAAGCTGTTCTTCAAGAATACATTGCCTGGCCGTGCGACACTAGAGATTTAATTGAAAATAAAAACATCTACAATGAACTCACTGCTTTTGTTTCAGCCACAAAGGCACTAGAACTCAACACCAGCAGGTAGCTGGTTCTTTTCAACACGCGAATTGAGTTGTTTGCTCTTTGTGTACAATTGTTTGTTAGCATTTTAAAGCAGCTGTGTCTATTCCAAGTGGGAATTTAAATACTGCTGCCGCCTTACATTCCAAATGTACATTATTTTGTTATGTTTTTATATCTTGTAATTTTGTGGTTTTAAAATAAACTACCCGATGCAACTAATGACCTCCCTCTTCCTCTTATTTCCTCTTCCTACTGTCTTCACCCCCTTTCGGCACCTGCCCAATACCTTTTACTTACGTCTACCTTCTTCTCACTTCTTTTCATCCCCTTTGAGGATATACCTACGAGTAATGCCTCCTATCACCTTTCATAGATATATGGTATCATCATACTTGAAGAAAGTGGATAAGCTCCATCTCCAAGGAGATGGGCCCCTTCTAGAATCATAGGGTTTTTTCCAGGGCTTCACACAGTGGTAAGTTGCTCCAAACTGCAATCGTGAGAAGATCGTGGCCACCCTGCAAACACATCTGTAAACAATAATTTCGAATCACATACTGCTTGAAGAATTACAGATGTATATTGCTTTCTATTAAAATATGCATTTTTTGATGCTTTTGGTGATGATATCAATATATGGGCTCCATCTATACATCCAATTACATCTGGAAAGCTTATATCTTGTAAGGTCTCAAAGTTCCTTATAGTGTTTTTAGCTTTTCCACCTTTAGGCCAAACAATAATTTTAGATCTTAACAAAGACACGGTTTTAATAAAATATACAAATTCTCTATAGGCATGTCCTCTGCTTATTCCAAATCTGTCCGCAACGCCACGAAACGACTCCTGATTGCCTAACAACCATAGAGACATCAATACAACTGTTTGTAGTGATGTTTCTCTTAGTCCTGTTCGACCAGGGCCAGTCCTTTGTTCAGGAAGCTGTTCCATTAACCTCTAAAATAAAATATCATATCATAGTATAACACAATTATTTCTTTTTAAACATTAATAAAAAGATAAAACAGCCGAATAAAGCAATTTTTCTGTAGATAGTTACTACAGCTAACAATTCTTAGCAGAGACTTACTTCAACAGTTCTTCTAGAAAGACAAAAATGAGACTTAAAGTCCATGTCGTTGTATCTGGGAACGATATTTTCTACATAGCTTTCTATTTTGGCTTTTTTCGATTTTTCCACTATAGCAGCATACAGAAATGAAATATCTTCATTATCTTTTTTAGATTTAAGAAACATCTCGTAACCCCCTCTACTCTCAGAAATACTATTTAATAAAACAGTCATAATCGCCACCTTCTTGTTAGTTAAGTCTGTCATCTTGAAAAGTGACCTCTCAACACTACTCTCAATGATAGCGTTTCTTTTTTCTACAAAACGTGACATCAGATTGTTCAACAGAGGGACTCAACGGAAAATTCACTGTTGAATCAACTGTTGAGAATAGAAATGTATGGATTGATATACCTGCTAGAGACAGTACTGATGATGAATCAGAGAATGCATATGATCAAATAGCACCACAAACTCACAAAACTTCTGATTTAGTAAATAATCTGACGATGATGATTCTGATGAGAAAGAATTTGCTAGTAATTCATCAATAAAAAGGAATTTTAGAAAATGTTAAAAAGTAAGTATTTGTTTCTTCTTTTTCATTAACAAAGAATACAGTGAATCAGTTTTTTGAAAATAAAGCCACAACAACAGATGTTTTCCTGGCAGTTTAAGAACTCTTACATTACCAGGGTGTAAATTCGTTGTCACCTATTTTTATTTTCAAATTCACCAGGGTGTCAATTCGTTGACACCCTGTAAAAATTCGAAAATTTTAAAATTTTTTAGCAACAGATGCCAGCACTTGACGGTAACGTCTTCTATACAGTCTGTTTCACATATTTGCGTCCAGGTGTCGTCTTGTTGACCTATAAAACCGTTAGTAGGAATTTTTGAAATTCACTTTAGCGTGTTTGCTGGAAGTTTGCTTTGTGTGTTTTACAGGTAAGGCTATATATNATTGGTAAAATAGGCGAGTTTCCTTCTACAACTTTGGTTGTTATTCAAGATACAATTAAGATTCACGCAAATACATAATTAAAAAAGATAAAGTAAATAAACAAAAATTATTACAAATAAGTTTACAAATACATATATTTTTGGAGGGGGAAGTGGTGGTCTTCACAGTACCACCGCTTATGCCGACGATGTTCTTATACTCATTGGTGGCAGGTCTCAAGCAGATTTGGAAACAAAAGGAACTGAAACCCTAGTGATGATTCGTGAACGGAGTCAAAAGCATAAACTCCACTTTAATCCTGATAAAACCAGGGCAATAGTAATGAACAAACTGGGCAACCCAACCTTTACCGTCGCATGCCCATCATTAAAATGGACAACAAGAGTATTAATGTTGTAAAATCCAAAGGGTACCTGGTTGTGCCTAAGCTGGCACGAACATATCAAAGACATCTCTAAATGTACTGGTCAAATCTTCAATGCTTTTGCAAAGATTGCAAAGAACAAATGGGGTTAAAATCCGATGCTCTCAGCCTTATCTACAACCAGATACATGTATTCATTGTCACTTATGCTTGTGGTAGCTGGGGGTGGGCTGCACATAAAGTCCACCTCAAAAGAAAACTTGTCTCTTCCCAGCGCAGGGCCCTTCTACTTATCTCAAAGTCCTACAGGACGACACCGAACATCAGCCTACAAGTCATTACTAGTTCAGAAAACACTCAACCAGAAATCACTCGGAAAACATATGCTCAAGCCTTAAGTAAAGGAACAAAACTGAGTGGCACTACTTTGGAAATCACACAAACAATTACTTCTAAAATCCAGAAGGAAGGAGATAGTGGTAGCCACGCGGTGTTAATCTATCCAAACTTAGAAAATGAAGACGGAAATATTAATATTGAGGAAATACAAGAAGAGATTACAACAGAAATAAAGCCGCAGGAACTGGGAATAAAAGTAAAAGGAATTCGAAAAATTAATAAAGGAGGAATCTGCATAAGAGTCAAGAACAATACAGATGGCGAAATTTTAAAGAGCGCCATAGTTGAAATTCCTAACTTAAACAACAAAATAAAGTGCCATGTTGCAGGTGGTAGGAGACCGCGGGTCATATTACTGAATGTTCCCAATTCGGTGGAGGAAGAACAACTGATTGAAACTATATATAAGCAGAATAACATATGGGACAATCTACAGAAAGAAGATATATTAAACACCTGCAACATAAGTATAGTGATAAACAAAGGGAGAACTAACCACAACTGCAGGCACATTGTGTTGTCGGTGACTCCGGAGCTGAGAAACAAAATAATTAGCAACAAATACTTGTCAATTGCATGGGCCAACATTAAAACGGATGATTTCATCCCAATTAAGAGATGTTTTAAATGTTGTGGTTTTAATCACATTGCTAATGAATGCGAGGACGATTTACGCTGTAGCCATTGTTTAAAATCACATAAATACGAAGAATGCCCTATGCGAAACAGCACACCATGCTGCATTAATTGTAGCAAATTTAACAAAAATCAACAGGCTAGTAAAAAAGTTCCATCTAATCATAATGCATTTAGTCAAAAGTGTAAAATTTTAAAGAGAATAAAAGCAAGAACTGTTCAACTAACTGACTATGGGAACTAATAATACCGAAAATAGGAAACAGCTTAAACAGCCAATACAAGGTAATTTCAATGTTTCACAGACCAATGTACAAGAACACAAAGCGGACAATTCGGAAGCATGTCATAATAATCTAGTATTTTTAAATATTAACACACAAAGGTCAAAAGCAGTCTCATCGATGGTTAAAAAGATAGCAGAAAAACAGCAAGCAGATCTCATATGCATCCAAGAACCATATTTACTTAACAACACCATAGTTAACTATGGTAGATGGAAAGTTTTTCCAACACCTAATTTTTGCGACATTATTAAAACTGGAATACTGGTCTGTAACAAAAATCTTAAAGTTAACTTCAGCCCGGACTACAGCACCAAATATATGACAACAGTACAAATCTTGCACAGTGACAAACAACTATTCCTGTCATCAGCCTATTGCTCACCGAATGAAGACATTCAGAATCTTATTGATGACTTACAAAACATAAAGGAAACGTCTTAAGGAGCATAAGTATGATATTGATAACAATAAACACTCCACCACCCTTTCAACAGTAGCCACAGAACCGGGAATTACGGTAGATCTGCAGAATGCAAGTCTAGTTAGGCTAACACACCGTACTGACCAACTAAGAATTATGGAGACCTTAGAAATTTATAAAGCGGGATTAAACAATACATGTATTAACTCCAGAGATGCAGTCAACATCTCTAGTGCATGGAAGTTTTGCTATGAAGGAATACCCCACACATAAGTAGGTGTAATGTGGTTTTATTGCAAGCGCAAGTTGCGCATGCTTTGACGACATCGCTACAAGAGCGTGGTGTTCTATGTTTGATATTAATGTTGACATTCAAAGATTTGAATCGCATTTATTTGGTTCCTGTTCGATTTCGCACTGTTTGAATTTTTATAACGGTGGCCTGATGAAGACCCTAATAGGATCGAAAACGTTTGCTTAAATGAGTATCACTGGAGATTTGGAAGGTTTTTATACAGGTAGAAGGAAGAATATTACCTCCAGTATTTGATAAGAAGTTCAGTTGTTAAAACATAAAGGATCAGATCAATTCTTCCCCATGGATCGTCATTGGGGATTTTAATGCTGAATCCCCAATCTGGTTTGCACCAAAAGAAGACCCTCGAGGATACTCAGTGACTGAATTCATGGCAACGAACGATCTGGTTTCTTGTAATACAAGCTCTCTGCCAACCTACTTTTGCCCAAGGGGTGAAAGTTGAATGGACATTTGTTTGGCCAATTTGAACGCTCACAAACACATCATCTTTTGCAAAACCCTCGAGGAGGTCAGTGCTAGTGACCATAGATATATCAAAACAATCCTGAAAAATTCAAAAACTGATGAAAAAGCTTAAAATGAAACTGTCCACAATACCAATTGGAGTATTTTCCAAGATCTTTTCAAATATCATTGGGCACATCCAAATCATCAAGAACTACACAACATAACAAAGGGTGATGAATTGGCAGACCACCTTACAACATCTATTCTTGCATCCTACAAAGGGTCCACAGAAATCACTAGTAGAAATTGTGAAGATGCACCGTGGTGGACTTCGCAACTAAGCATACAAAGAAAGAAGGTCAGGAGTCTTTATAAAATTTTTAGAAAGGAACAGGATACTCAGATAAAAGAAACTAAAAAACATAATTATATAAGAGAGTTCAATCGGTACAAGACAGAAATAAACAGAGCGAGGACTACAGCGTGGAATAAATATTGTTCCAATCTGGGGAATAGGAAAAACCGGAGCAAGCCCTATCATATTGTTCTCAAACCTAGGAAAATGACAACAATTCTTACTAATGTTAAAAAGGAAGATGGTTCATTTACGAGCACTTTCGAAGAAACTTACAATCATTTACTAGATGTGCATTTTCCAAAAGATGAACCAGAATACAACAACGATAACCAAAGAAAAATACGGAACAATATTATCTCCCCACCCAACACTAAAGATGACAGCCTATTCACATACAGAGAGATTCAAAGGGCAATAATGTCGCTTCAAAATAAAAAAGCACCTGGGTACGAAGGAATTACACCAATGATGATCAAAAAAGCGTTTGAGGCCATCCCTACAGCATTTGTAGTTACATATAACAAGTGCTTTGAACAACATTGTTTCCCCAAGTGTTGGAAAAAGGCGGTCATAACATTTATTCCCAAGATAAAGAAAAGTAGCTCTAATGAAGCAAATAATTTTAGGTCTACAAGCCTTCTTCCAGTCCTTGGAAAATTATATGATGGTATCATTATAAATATAATAAACTTTTATTTATACAACAAGGAATTGCTACACCCCAATCAATTCAGTTTTGTACCAAATAAATCGACCTACCACATCCTTCACAAAACAACAAACTATATCAACAACGCATGAAAAAATGGTAAACATGTTTTGATGGTTTCCATCGATTACAAAAATGCTTTTAACTCTCTATGGTGGCCAGCACTCTTCAATCGTTTAAAACAATTCCAATGTCCAAAAAATCTTTATCTTACTCTAAGAAACTACTTACAAGACAGGGAAGTATGCATTACAGATACAGCACAAGTAATAACAAGACAAATTAACTGTGGCTGCCCACAGGGGTCCCGATAGGGACCTGGGTTATGGAATATCATGTACAACGAGTTGTTGCACATCAATCCTACTAACATTCTGGCACCATGGACAATACAAGGGTTCGCCGATGACATGCTGGCACTACTTGCGGGAAACAACAGTGAAAAACTGCAAGTGGAGGCAAACAAACTGCTGGACAGCATATACAAATGGAGTATAGACAACTAGTAGCCCTGGACGCCCCCTAGTGGGCGTTCCAGCAGCATTACAAATTCCTGAGGCATGTTTAATGCACTTAATATATGAAAGTTGTGTGCGCTTAATGTTTAAAAGTTTGATGCAGTTAATATATATAAATGTATACAATTCTTCATCTTAGAAACTAAACTTAAAATATCAATACACAAACAGCCAACAGTATTTGTACATGAGAAAGTGAATCTATTCTTTACTCAAAATTGTTCAAATAAATAGAATTAATATGATTAAAAAATCAAGTATAAATATATACAAATGTTCATGTTAAAAAGTAATGTTAACAGATCAATACACAGCAAATAGTATTTCTGTATTACAGACTGAAGATATTCTTTAGCTGTGTTCTGTATTCCATCATTTATCCCATCATAAAACTTCTGTATACACAACATTGTTGGTAAAAAAAAGTATAATTATTTGGAATCAATTTGCCTTGTTGTGACATTTTGTCTTCTGTGTCGTTTTGCTTCTGCCTGCCTGTGCAACATTGCAGATCTGAGCTCATGAGTTTCATTCTGCAAGCCTCCACGTGTTGATTGTGCTATTCTCTGTAATGTTTCCTGCGCACGTCTCTCCCTTTGTCTCGCAGCAGTGGCAGCTTTACGTTCCCCCACAGTGGCGTATTTCTTTGGTCGTGCCATGAAAGGTTTCTATTATTATATTAAAATATTAGCTTAACTATTTCACTTATCGTTTTATCGTAGCGGTTCAAATCTATCCGGTTTTTCGTTATTCGCCCCCTAGTGAACATTACAGGCATTCCGTGACAATAATAAATTCCTATTACAAATATACTGAATTATTTATATTGTTATATTGACCAAATAATAATTTATTGGCCAAATGAATAATAATAATTTATATTGTTAATTTAAATAATAATTAAAATTGTTAATTTAATTTGAATGTTTGAAATATGACACACGATAGGGGCGCCTCTAGTGTCGGTTATCAAACGGTTACGGGACGGACGGACGGAAGGATGAACACCTGTTAAATGAGTTATATATATAGATAAATTGACTATAAAATATCAAAAAATCTGAGTGTATGTTACTTTTGAAGGGTCATCAACTACAAAAAGCCCCTATCCTTAAAATAAATAATGAAAGGATTTCTCATACAAGAAATCTTAAATATCTTGGCATTTATTTTGATCAAGGGCTTAAATGGAAAACGCACATTGACTATGCCTGCGAAAAAGCTGGTAAAATGGCCAACTTATTGTGCTATCTTACAGGAAAAAAATGGGGCATGAACAGTCATACATTAATAAACATCTATAGGCAGGTAATAGAACCGATTTTACTATATGGAGCACCAATCTGGGGACAGGCAGCTACAAAAATCCATAATAAAAGAGCATTACAAAAAATTCAGAGAATTAGCTTACTCAGGATAATGGGTGCTTATCGGACAGCCCCAACATCGGCTCTTCAAGTAATTGCAGATATCCCACCAATACAGTTAAAGGCTAAGGCCTTGATGGCTTCTTGGAAGTTAAGCAATCTAAAAATTTCTGAAGATAAAGAAAAGGAAATCCAGACTTATTTTGAAATTGGAATTCTTCCCAACTTAGAAGTTGATCACTTCTTTACATCTACCATAAAATTTTCAAACAAATGCAGATTTCAACCACAATTACATCCGGCCTGTTTTCCCAACTTTAATTTGGAAGAACAGAACCCAAATAACAGCACGACTCATAAATTATACACTGATGGATCTAAACAAAACAATGGAGTGGGAGCAGGCATAGTGCACCTTAATGTCAAGAAAAATCTCTTTATATGTCAAGAGGAATTCAAACTTTATAAACTTAGCACAGTGTATCAAGCCGAACTTTATGGAATACTTAAAGCTCTTCAGTATACTAACAAAATAAACTATCTAAAAGGAAAACATATCTGCATATGTTCAGACAGTAGGGCAGCACTTCTCAGTATCATTAACGGCAACCAAAAAAACGATCTTCACTGGCAAATATCTAAGGAACTGGCGACTACCAGAAGTAACATTACGCTCCAGTGGACGCGTGCTCATGTTGGTAATACAGGAAATGAGGAGGCAGATCGCCTTGCTAAAGAAGCCGCAATTAAAGACATAGAGCCGGTTATCCTTGAGATCTCCACCAAAAACATTAAAAATGTTATTCATCAGACAATGTACTCAATGTGGCAAAGGATCTGGGAAGAGGAAACAACTGGAAGAGCTACATATTGCTTTCTGCCAAATATTAAACAAAGGAGCCAACTTCAACACATTAAAATAGACTATATTACAACACAATTATTGACAAACCACAGGAACTTTAAGGCCTATCTCTATAGGTTTGGCCATAGCATTACTCCTACTTGTGAATGTGATGGCACCTCTAATCAGGATAACAAACACTTGATATACNAATTTACCACCGAAAATTTATAAAAAATGGCATCATCTTCGAAAATTCCAAAAATGGTATTATACAAGTCTGATCTTCAAGACTACATGGATAACATTTCGGATACTATTTCAGAGTCAGACTCTGACCCTGATTTTAGCATGATGGATGTTTCTGATTTTGATTCAGATGATGTTTTTTTTTTATTTTTTTTGTAATTATTAGTAAGGTATGTGATCGAGTTTTATGTTAGATTTATATTGATTATCATCATGCAGTAAATAAATAAGAAATAAACTTTGTTTTACAGATTTCATCCTAGCAGCATCAAAGATGTTTTTTTTCTCTACTTTTTTTAAAATTTTATGTTAAAATAAACTTTTATCACTTCTACGTTTTATCGTCATTATATGTTTGTTGTCAGAAATGTTTTATTTTACGTGTAATGTATTTTAAACAAAAATTAGGTATATAGCAAAATATAAGATTTAATTTTAACTTAATTTTTGATATAATGTGTGATAATTTCAAAACAAAAAAACGCACATGCATAAAAATTACATAGAGTTGTACAAAACAATATTCTACGTCAATCTGGCTTAGTGCCAACAGAAAACTAAGTTACCAGATAACGTTAATTTTGATACAAAGTAACGAATTTTCAAGTATAAATGTTAATTATGAAAAATTATATTTTTTTTTAAATTTTAGCTTTATATTGTAACGTATCGTTATATATAGTTTATTTTTTTAATTAGATTTATCGAATTTACCACCGAAAATTTATAAAAAATGGCATCATCTTCGAAAATTCCAAAAATGGTATTATACGAGTCTGATCTTCAAGACTACATGGATAACATTTCGGATACTATTTCAGAGTCAGACTCTGACCCTGATTTTAGCATGATGGATGTTTCTGATTTTGATTCAGATGATGTTTTTTTTTTATTTTTTTTGTAATTATTAGTAAGGTATGTGATCGAGTTTTATGTTAGATTTATATTGATTATCATCATGCAGTAAATAAATAAGAAATAAACTTTGTTTTACAGATTTCATCCTAGCAGCATCAAAGATGTTTTTTTTCTCTACTTTTTTTAAAATTTTATGTTAAAATAAACTTTTATCACTTCTACGTTTTATCGTCATTATATGTTTGTTGTCAGAAATGTTTTATTTTACGTGTAATGTATTCTAAACAAAAATTAGGTATATAGCAAAATATAAGATTTAATTTTAACCTAATTTTTGATATAATGTGTGATAATTTCAAAACAAAAAAAACGCACATGCATAAAAATTACATAGAGTTGTACAAAACAATATTCTACGTCAATCTGGCTTAGTGTTAACAGAAAACTAAGTTACCAGATAACGTTAATTTTGATACAAAGTAACGAATTTTCAAGTATAAATGTTAATTATGAAAAATTATATTTTTTTTATAATGAATTTTTTAAATGAAATTTATTAAAAACTATCGCATTATAAATAACATATATTGGTAAATATATGTGATTTTTTTTCATATGAATATGACAATAACTTGATTTTTGGCAAATTTTTAAAATAATATAACCTGACTGACCTTGAATGACCTAAATGGCCCTTGGTCGTTAAGAAAAGTAAAATAAAGTACGGGGGCGGGGCTCCTGGTCAAGTAAGAGTACTAAATTAAATTAAGAAGAAAGTACAATAAACAATATTGTATATAAAAACAATTTGTATAGCCAACAAAACCAAAGAAATATTGAGACAATTAGAGAACAAGAAATGTATGGATTTCTAGGATTGAAATTTCTTTTCAGTTATCATTTTTTACGGCAAACACATCATTATTCGTGTAGTAGTTAGACTTATGCATTCCCATTGTATGAGAAGTAATGACAAGAGAAAAAGAATAACAAATTTTATCAAACTTACATGTAAATAATAATTTACCCATTCCTCCATATAACAAAAACAGACTGTATAAGATACAACCACTCATCACTAAAATTAATGAAAACTTCAAAAAATTTCAAATACGAAATCAATTCCAGAGTATAGATAAAAGCATGGTAAAATTCAAAGCATGTTCCTCCCTCAAGCAGTAAAATCCAATCGAACCTATAAAGATAGGTTATAAACTCTGGTGTTGTGCTGATAAATTCATATATGTACTTTGCAATATTATTTACCAAAAAAAAATCATGATTTTAAGAAAAAAATTTGGTCTTGGTAAAACTATTGTTGCAAAGTTATCATCCCATCATCATGAATATTTTAAAATTTTAATAAATAATTATTTCACATCTCTATAGTTCTTTGAATACTAAAATTCACAAGGTGTTTATGCATCAATGGAAGTGAATGTTCTTATTAAAGCAGGGATGGTTAGTTGGTTTTGGTTTTTCGGCGCAAGAGCACTATAGGCTAAGCCTGCACCAGGGCAAATTTTAAACATCACAAATAACAAACATAAGACAAAATTAAATAAATAACTAAATAAACAACAACAAAAACAAATAAGCAAAACAAAGTAATTAAAACTGTAGAATAAATATATAATAAAATCTCTATATACATATTAATGACTTTCAGAAAGTCCAATATATTGTCCACATTTGGCCTCTGACCCAAAACCTCTGTCAGATGTGCATTTCGAAAATACTTTCTACACATCCTCTCGAACACACAGCAATTGCACAATATGTGTTTTACACTACGAGCGCAGTTGCAACACTGGCACACTCATTGGTCATCACTGGACAGCGGATTTTAGGCAAATGCCTATTTTTTTCCTTGGCATATACTTGGCTAAGATTTTGTATGAACACTTTTCATGAACATTTAGACCAAAACAATGGTCTTTTATAATGCCTAAAAATGCTTATTTTGATGTTGCTGCCTATTTTTGCCTAAAACACAAAGTTTGATCTGTTTTCATATTTTTAAAAAGTTTTTATTAATTTTTCATTTTACTTTCCGCAAAGGTTTACTTTAATTCTTAAATTAAACTTGTTAAGTTTCATTTTTTTCCTAAAAATGCGATCAGACAAATTCAATTTTTTATTATTATTGATTACTTATATTTAAGTCCCAGTGGATGCATATCCTGAGCAGAAAAAATTAGAATGCAATAATAACAAAAATAAATTACACCCCTGATGCAATTTTATAGTAATAAAATTAAAACTATATGAAATATTTTAAAATAAATATTTTTATTTAATAAATATAGCGTTAGAGATGCCTTATTTGTCATTTTTAGACAGCGGATTTTAGGCAAATGCCTATTTTTCCCTTAGCATATACATGGCTGAGATTTTGTACTAACTACTACAGTGAACATTTCTTCGATATCAAAAAACTTCTGGCCACTTTAGCAAACAATACAGTTTGTGTAACTAAAGCCAATAAAATTTTGAATGACATTTATGTTCAAAACAAGTTGATGTACATCAAGTGTTATTTCACATTCATTGATGATACTATTACTGCACTTGAAAGTAGTGGGAAACCTATATATGAACAAATTGATCTCCTCAATAGAGCAAACCAAAAACTTTGTGAAGCACCAGGCACTACTGCAAAAAAAGTGAAGAAAGAGTTGAAAGCAGTGCTTCAAAAGAGACTTGGATTAAAGTGCTTATTTATTGTGGATGATATTTTGGCAAGAAAGAAGAGCAAAAGTGAATTCCCAGTTCATCTTCTTCCGAGGTTAAAAATAACGGATTATATGCTCTTTCTCTGCATATAAATTAATTCTCAGTGACAAACGTTGCAACTTTTCTATTGAAAATTTGGAAAAAGTGCTTGTAATATATTATGAAGCTAACTATGGGAAACAGAGTGAATAAAAAATGTAAAGATAATTGTTTGTCTACTTTTGTGTTTGCATCATTCTGAATACATGCATTTTTGTTTGGAATACATATGTTAAATTAAAAATTGATTGTCCTGATAAGTATGTTAATTGTTCATTGTATAAATTTTAAATGTCTATTTTTTGTTTATAAAGCCTAAACAACACAATTTAAAATCTTATTTTAAGTGCGTAAAATGCCAGTTTTAAGGGCCTATATGTCCACTGTCTAGTCATCACCCTTCAGAAGGCATTGATGAGTCAGATGAGCGTGTACAATTCTCAAACAGGTAAAAATAACCTCAGATCTCCTATCATACTCTTTATTATGTGTCCAATTTTCTATCATAGGTTTGATCTCGTGTAGTTTATTGTGGATTTGTGCATTCCACATGTTTTGCCATCTCTCTGCTAGTCGCTTTTTAATGACTAGTGTGAGGGTCGTGAAAAGCGCATCGGAAATACGACTAATTACGAGACTTTTATGTCGGAAAGTTTCGAAGATCGAATCGGGTCGAGGGGACGTGTTTTTGACAGAACCCAGATGAGACAAAAACTTTTCCGAATTGTAA
This sequence comes from Centruroides sculpturatus, assembly GCF_000671375.1. Taxonomy (NCBI): domain Eukaryota; kingdom Metazoa; phylum Arthropoda; class Arachnida; order Scorpiones; family Buthidae; genus Centruroides; species Centruroides sculpturatus. The sequence continues at coordinate 239,795 of NW_019385124.1, read as the reverse complement.
AACAAATGCAACGCGACAATAAACAACAGGAGAGAATGTCGATAGAGAGAGAGAGCTTTGTCGAGATGCGCGCGAACAAATGTCAGGGGGGTCTAAGAACAAAAGGGACATCTGTTAAGTAAGAACGCAGTAAAGGATAAATGGCCACAAGAACATCTGGTGGACCGTTTAGGTTCAAAGATAACAGAAAAAAGGGCCTAATGGAGAAAAATACAAGCACGAACGTTTAAAAGCCGTCCCCACCTCTCCAACCTTCTCCCGACCCGGATCAATCTCGATTTTCGCCTAGAAACAAAAAGAGTGACCAATCGGGGTAAGGGAGAGGTGAACGGGACCAATCAAGAGGATGAGACTTGGGGGAAAGTCCTATAAAACTCCCAGGTCTCAAGGACAAAGAAGGGGATTGGCAGCCGATTCTCAGCCGAGCACCGAACCCATTCTATCCAGGACATCACAGCATCCGAGCTCCGCCGCATCCCTGGAAAAAGGAGGCAAGACATCACATGCAAGATTTACCAGACATCGCCCGCAGATCACCAGTCTCTACCTCGTTCAAGCCCCGGGGCATATCCAAAGTGGAACATCAGATGGCCAGCATATTAATTCTTGTCATACCCATTGTGTAAGTTAATCTAATGTCAAAATAAACGGTTTTCGTGTAAGACACTTGTCATCTCTCTCCTGACGTTACCACCCACATACGCCTTGCCCCTAGGTTTTCCTGATGCGCAATTAACATATAGTCCCAAAAGTTGGCGACCTTACACTAGCTTCATATCACTCCAGTATTAAATAGATACAGTTCATAATTGCCTATATAACTCTAAATAACTCTGCCTTAATGATTGATGTTGAAAGTACCCCACATTAAATTGTGGCAATTGAAATCACCAAGTAAAAGGGATAGAGTTGGCAGCTGTTCAACCAAGGTATCTAATTTATCCTCATTGATTCTGAAATCTGGTGACAAGTACATAGAATAAACTGTAACAGTTACGCCAATTGAAATTCAGACTGCCACAGCTTGCAAATCAGTAGTTATTTGTACTGGCAAAAAATGGGATGCAATTTGAAACCAGAATAGCCACACCTCACCCGGCATGATTGTGGCTATCATCATCCTTGCGGTAGAGATCAAATCCTTTTTAAAAAATTCTCTCTCCAGGTTTCAGATGAGTCTCCTGGAGTGCCACACAGAGAGATGAGATAGATGATGTCAAGTGTTTAATGTCAGAGAAGTTGTTGCAGAAACCACAACAGTTCCATTAAATAATTTTATAAACCACTGTGCGTTTGAGGCAGCATTCTTTACAAGTGTTCATCATCAATTTCACTGATGATTTTGCTTTTGCAAGTGATAGTGGTTCTTTCACCTCCATATTATTCTGTTCATAAGAGATGTCAGAGAACTCACTCATGGACTGAGTCTCTGATTTTTTTAGATTTAGATAGGGCTGCTTTTACTCTTTGTTTATTAAGTGGGTGTTTATTGGCCTTTTCAGAACCTACATTTCTTGTTATTACCTGTTTTAGGTAGGAGTGTTTTGGTCTTGCTCCCCTTTTCTACTGTTTGGGTAGATGGTATCAGCAAACATTTTGCATGGCTAGTAAGAGATTAACTTGGAAAAACAGAAATATCTGTTTGAACCCCATGTGTCTTCGTTGACATCAATACTGCTGCAAATGTCTTTTGTTTCATTGGTGAAGTTCCAGTTAAATGACTATGCAACGAGCTTCTGAGTATGGTAAATTGTTAATGGTTTTAACCCACTGAATCTCCTTTTCAATTTGCCATGCAGAGCATTTCCAGGACAGTTTACACAGTATGAAGTATTTGTACTATATATAAAGCCTTTGCAGCAACTTTGCTGAAGTAATCATTTCGAAATGCCGAAAGCTATGAGTCACAAGCTACAGTTGCTTGTAATCCAACACAAGTCAGAGGAGAGAACTATTGAAGAAATTAGTGACATTTTTTAAAGATTTCAAAGAGAACAGTCTCAAAGATCATTAAACAGCATCTCGATACAAACTCTGTCTCCTGAAAAGTCTACCAAGAGACCACGACAAACGTCAGCAGAAGAAGATGCTCTCCTGGCATCCACCAGTCAGGCGAATCCATTCGCAACAGCCAGAGCTCTAAAACAAAAGCTCAATCTTGACATATCAACAGTTACCGTTAAGAGACAATATGTAATATTTGTAGAATAATACTCACACGTCCTTCAAATACATTTCTATCGATATAACAAACTGTCAGAAAAACAACTTTAGTAACGTGTTCTTACATATACAGAAATGTAGAAAGCAAGATAATATATATCTATTTATTTCATTAATAAGTTGTGACAATTCAATTTGTTCAGAAGGGCAGCAAAAAAGCAAACCCTAACAGAGCAAAATAAGCGTGACCGTTTCGGTTTCGCTGAGAGTCATATCAACTGGATTGGTGAGCAGTGTTCCACAGTAATTTTCTCTGATGAGAAAATCTTTTGTTCAGAGAATAGTGGAACCGTTTTGGTGCATTGCCCACCTTCTACACAATATAATGCAGAATACTTATGGTGCACCCAATGAAGCTATTGCTTTTCGTTAGGTGATTATTTATAATTTGTGTATTTATGTCATTAACCTTGCAGGTCATTAATTTGTTCTTTTAAACCAGAATTTTCACGTGTTATACATCACACTCTGAATATGGGACTTTCCTGTTTGCAGGTGTCTGGGAATGAATCTCAGCTGCATGGCCAAGAGAGTTGGTCATGCTCAAAGAGAACCTAAATGCAAAGCAATATGTAAACATCTTATAAGATATATTGTAACCGTCTGTGACGGCTGTTTAAGGAGATAGGCCGTTCTGGTTCATGCATGACCGCTCCCCAATCCATACTACATGAAAAACAATGCAGTGGTTAAAGGACATTGACCAGGTCATGGACATGAAATGGCCGGGTAGGGGAGCAGATCTCAATACAATTGAAAAAATTTGGGCATAGCTTCTGTCATGACCCCATTCAGGTGGCAACTCCCAATGACCTTTGGCAAGTCATCCAAGGTCATTGGGAGAAGCTGTGTGAAGACATACTTTGACAAAATGTTGTGGCAAGTATGCCTGAACGACTGAATGAGATCGTGGACAGAGCTGGATCATGAACAAGATTATGACCCTCTCTTCTCCATCTGCACATTCATCTACTTATTTTTTTTGTTTAACAAATGTTTTTTTTTTTTTGATTTTAGTAAACTATGATTGTTTCCTATGTTCTGTTATCAAATCATAAATACTGTGAATGATTGCCATGCTCTGTTAATGACTTGTTTGTAACTTGAGTTAATAAATGCAATTACTCATATCTAACCTGTTTGCTTTTCGAACAAGTCATGACAACTTTGCACAATTAAACATTATAACAGTTATTAAAATGCTGATTTAGCTGAAACGCTTTACATTTAGGTGAAACGATTTAGATTTAGTTGTATTGCTGGTGGACTGGTTGCTGAAATACTTTTGTTATCTCTAATTCACAATTCTGATATAGTTCATGAACCATTCACGACCAATACGCGTTATGTACGGTGTGACTTACAAGTATGTCCAATGTATTAGAACATACTGTGGCTTTTAACAAATCACATTCAAAGAAATTTCCAATGTTTTATTGGATGATAACAGACCAATATACTTTGTGTCTTGTCTCTGAACTTGCAGGACTTAATCATTAAATAACAAACACATAAGATTGCGAAAATGGAAGAGGAAATCAAATTCAGAAGAAAAAAGTAATGAAAAAACAAACGTAGGTATCAAAAAAAGTGAGGATTATCACCTTTGCAGTTGAACTGAAAACACCAACTCAGAAATGACTCTATGAAAGCTCAATGTCATGAGAGAAACACTGCCAATGAATCATCACCTGATGATGAACTTTCTTATGCTGGAAAGGTTTAAAAGCAGAGCTCCAGTCAGAGAAAGTCAGTCAGAAAAAAACAGTCAGAGTGAGGACACAGTCCCGTTAAAAAGACAGTTAGAAGGAGACTGCGAAATAGTCAGCAATTGTGGACACAGCTCCAACCCGAGAAAGAGTGGCTCAAGTGAAGACAACTCAAAAACGAGCAAGCACAAGACAAAGTGCAGTGAACCCCAGAAACCTCCGCAGTCTTGGCCGTCAAGTCAACGTCACAAGAGAAGACATCTTGTTTATCTGGTATGTTGTGAGTCGCGTAAGTTCGAAATACCCCCATGTTAGGTACACCCCTCGTTGAATAGATAATAGACAGATTTCCAAAATCGGTTTTTATAACTCTGTTCTAAATTTTTGTTTATGTTAATAAATGTCCTTAAATTGGTTATTTCTGACTCTGCATTCTTCCTCCTGAGAGGCTCATTCCTGGACTTCAGAGTGACTCTTACCCTCGCGCCTTAATCACCCATTTAATCTCAAACGGCGGTGTGTCCGATAAAACACACCTGGTGGCAGGACTCTACCTAAAATGCGTTTAATAAACCTTTTACGGCCCCTGAACCCCACATTTTCGTCAACTTGTTGGGAACTCTCATTTTCAACGATGTTTTGGTGGATCCTGCAAAAATGTTGATTGCACTGGGCCCGTAAGCTTTCAGGACTTTGTTCTAGGCTCTTTCAGCTAGCAGCTACCATTCAGGCTCTTTCTTGATCATGCCTGCAAACATTGACCCTACTGCTGAAAATCTCCGCATGGCCACATCTAAAGTTCTTGACAAACTGAAGGAATATCTAGCAAACAATAAACAAGAAAATATCAACAGAAGGCATTTAAAGTATATATTCAGCTATGCACAACGCATTATTGATATTTTTACCAATTACACAAATCTCCAACAACTTGGTATCTCTGCAAAGCTTGATCGCATAATCAAAAACAAAAAAAACAATATAATACATGAAAAACAAAACAATATAATAGACAAACTTACTGCCATAAAAATAGTAAGAAAACCATCTCCTACACAGCCATCTTATAGCACCACTTCAAAATCGAGCATTAACGTCAATATCTCTACTAAAACAAAACAACAACCGCATGCTCCTTCTACTTTGATTGTTGTTGAGATTTTTTGGCACAAAAGCCTTACAGGTTATGTTGCACCATGCCATATGGTGAAATTACAAAAAAATCATATAAAAAATATTTAAAAACTATTAACATATAACAATAACAAGCATATATCACAATACAAATTAACAAAACTAAAAAATATATAACAGTATATATATATATATATGAATAAATAAATAAATGAATAGATAAGTAAATACGTAAATGTATAAATACATAAATAGTTACTTAGGTTTTTTTGGCACAAGAACCATATAGGCCAAGCTGCACCTAGGCAAATGGTTATAAATTTTAAACTAAAAGATGACAAACATATGATATGATTCAAAAAATAATTAAATAACTAAATAAATAAACAACAACACCAAATATATACTATACAAATAGGCATAACAAGATAAATCAAATTGTAAAATAAATAAATAAGTAATATAATCTTTCTATATATAATAAATTATTGACTTTCAGAAAGTACACTATATTGTCCAGATTTGGTCTCTGACCCAAAATCTCTCTCAAACTTGCATTTCCAAAATGCTGTCTACGACTTTGGTCAAAAGCATTGCAGTTGCAAATTATGTGTTTAACACTTACTGTACAGTTGCAGTACTGACATACTGGTTCATCATCACCCTTCAAAAGGTATTGATGAGTCAGTCAAGCATATCCAATTCTCAAACGAATAAGGATAACCTCACATCTCCTATCATACTGCCTATTATGTGTCCAATTTTCTATCAAAGGTTTGATCTCGTGTAGTTTATTGTGGATTTGTGCATTCCACATAATTTGCCGTCTCTCTGCTAGTCGTTTTTTCATGATTAGCTGCAAATCACCTCCTTCAATGCACATTGTATGCTGTGAAAGACTAGCTGACTTAGCAGCTGTGTCAGCGTCTTCGTTACCTCTTATACCCACATGGCCTCGAACCAAACAAAACTTTACAAAACGATGTCTCGTAGCAAGATGGCAAATTAGTTTTCGAATTTTAGTAACTATAAAGTGACAACTAGGTTCATACAAGATCAAAGCCTGAAGTGCATTAACTGAGTCAGTGTAAATCACGCAGAAACGATGACCTTTCCTATTTATATACTTTAGGGCTATATAAATAGTCTCACTCCGCAAAAAAGATAGAAAAATTCTATGCTATTTGTTCTGCCACAATTTCATTTTGGCAAACAAAGGCTAAACCAACTTAGTTATCAAATTTAGATCCATCAGTATATATTGGAATTAGATTCCTGTCACAATGTTGAATTTCTGCAAAGTGCTGTCTGTGAACGTAGTCTGGGGTGGATTCCTTAGGAAATTGCTTTAAACTAAAATCAACATTTATCACAGGAGTTGACCAAGGTGTTATACCATAAACCTCTAGCTGTGAAATGTTCCGTGTTCAGATCAATCGTACTGCGCACATTCTCCATTCTTATGGCAAATGTATGGAGACTACTTGGACAAGCTTCAAATAACCTTTTCAGCTCAGCATCTAATACTGTACAATCAACTGAAAGTTTAGTAACAGATTTTTGTTTTATATAATAGAAAAGAGACAGCTGTTCTCTCCTAAACGACAGTGGAGGCTCATAAGCATCTACATACAAACTTATCAGGTCAGTCCATAAGATCATGCGTATTTTTATCTACAAAAAAGAAACAAAAAATTTTAATTAAATCTTATTTCAATCTATAATGTATTCACCATTATTTTCTACAATTTCTTGCCATCTTGATGATAGCTTTTTAATCCCGTCTTTGTAAAATTATTTCAGTTTCGAATCAAAATATTAAAAATAGCCTTTTTTACACTGTTCTCATCCTCAAAAATTTTTCCTTTTAAAAAATTGTGCAAACTCCGAAAAAGATGATATTCACAGAGAGGAATATCTGGCAAATATGGTGGATGAAGTAAAATTTCCCAGTTGAAGCTTTTGAGATGAGCAGTTGACGTTGTTGTCAGTTAGCTATTGACAGTTCATGTGGTATCCATTTTCCTAGCTTTGAAACTTTTCCGATTTGTTGTAGATGTCTATGAACAGTTCCATGGGATGAATTTAAACGTTCCGCAATTTCATCAACTGTTAAAGATGGTTCTGCTTCAACTAGTGCAGAGAGAGCATCATCATCAAAGTCAACAGATCTTCCAGTACGAGCCTTATCCTCCACACTAAAATCATTATTTCTAAATCTTTCAAACCACTTCTGCACAGTCCTTACACTAATTACAGTTTGATTATGAACAGTATTTAATTTTTTGGCTGCATTTGTAGCATTCTCATCACTTAAAAATGAAAAGTATGAAACATGTCTCTTATATTCATCTGTTACTTTGATTTTAACGAAAATAAACAACTGAAATATTCCCATTCTGAACAGTATTATATGAATAAGATCCAATTTAACACTTCAGTGTAAAAAGTATCACATTAGACTGGCATTTTTAACAGCAAAACATAATTTTTCTCAAAATCATAAAATATGCATTAAATTATGAACTAACCTGATACAATCTGTTTACCATTCTCTCAAAAAGTTTACACTAACAACTTGTCAGAGAGATTGATCTGTAATTACAGGGATTCTTGCAGTCTTTACCTGGCTTGAGAATGGAAATGGAAATAATGATAAATAGCCTCCAAAAGTCAAAAAAAGTATGTTCTGTCCATATTCTGTTAAACAGATGCAGAAAATTAAAAAGGTAATTGTTCAAAAGATTTTTAATCAAGCTGTAGTGGATTTTATCCGGGCCTACAGCACTATTCCCTGAGCGAGAGATCACTGTATGTAATTCGATTCTGGTGAATGGCACATTATATTCCTCATTATATGAAAAATAAAAGTTTAAATACTGTTTTTCTCTTTGCGCCTTATAAACCTGAAAATTCCTTGAATACATCATATTACTGGATAAAAAAGAAAATGTTTAACCCAACGTATCAGCAGTACTCTGCAAATTGCTGATTATTGTGCCATTATTTTCCAGCATGGACAGAGAGTGAAAAGCATATTTCCCATTAATTTTATGGATTTTATCCCAGACTGCTTTTGAGCTAGTGAAAGATGTTATGCTAGAAACATACTTCCTCGAAGAATCCCTTTGGCTCTGGCCTCTTATTCGTCTGGCATTTCCCTTTGCTTTTTGAAAAGCTATAAAATTGTCAGTAGTAGGGTACCTTCTAAAAATCCCCCAAGCTTTCTTTTCTTTTTTAAATGCTAACTTGCAATTTTGGTCCCACCATGATTTTGGATATTCTGGATATCTGGTTGATGTTTTCCCCATTGTTTTATCAGCTGCCTAAATAATACTGTAAGTGACAACTTCAACAACATAATTGATATCAGCATTATTGACCATTTCCTCAGTGATGTCAGCCAAAGAGGAAAATGCAAACCAATCTGCCGTTTCAAGTTTCCATTGTAGTGGACAAGCTGTTTCACAGCTTTCTCTGTCTTGATATTTTAAAAAAATTGGGAAATAGTTACTAGAGAGTGGATTAGATACAACCTCCCATATGAATGCTGAAAACAGGTTTGGACTTGCTAAGGATAAATCAATGGCAGTGAATGTTCTTGTTGGGGCATGGAAGTATGTCACTTCTCCTGTATTAAACAAATATAGTTGCTGATTACCTACAAATCTTTCAATGGTCCTGCCTCGATGGTTAATGTCGGGACTGCCCCACATAGGATTGTGACCATTGAAATCACCTAGTAAAAGAAATGGAGTTGGCAGCTGTTCAGCCAGTGCATGCAATTCATCCTAACTCACTCTGACATCTGGTGGCAAGTACATAGAACAAACTGTGACAGTTACTCCAATAAAAATCCTGACTGCCACAGCTTGCGAATCAGTGCTTATTTGTACCGGTAAGGATGGAATGTGATTTGAAACCAGAATTCCGCCACTGACACTATTGTAGCTATCATCATCCTTGCAGTAGAGATCAAATCCTTTTAAAAAAATTTTTTCTCCAGGTTTTACTTGGGTTTCCTGGAGTGCCACGCAGAGAGATTGGGTAGATGATGTCAAGAGTTTAATGTCAGAGAAGTTGTTGCAGAAGACACGACAGTTCCATTAGATTATTTTATAATCCATTATGTGTTTGAGGCAGCATTCTTTGTGAAGGTATCCCTCTTTAATTTCACGGGAGCTTTTTCTTTTAAAGATGACGTTGGTTGTGTCACCACCATATTACTTTCTTCATCAGAAAAGTCAGAGAACTCACTCATAGACTGAGTCTCCGATTTTTTAGTTGATCTGGAGATAGCTGCTTTCACCTTTTGCTTGTTAAGTGGGTTTTTATTCACCTTTTTTGAACCCACATTTCTTGTTGTTAACCCCTGTTTTTGGTAGGGGTGTTTTGAACTTCTTGGTCTCCTTTTCTGATCTTTAAAGAAATGAGAAAATTAAACATTTCGCATGGCAGGAAAGAGATTCACTTGGAGAGACAGAAATATCTGTTTGAACCCCACATGTATTTGTAAACTTCAAAACAGCAGCAAATGTTTTCTGTCTCAAAGGTGCAGTTGAAGTGACCACACGACAAGCCACTGAATAGGGTATGTTATTGACTGTTTTTACCCGTTGTATTTCTTTTTCTCTTTGCCATGCAGGGCATTTTCGGGAGTGAGAAGTATGGGCATCTTTGCAGTTAACACAGCATAGAATACTAGTACACTCAGTACTCTCGTGACCTTCAGTCCCACACTGTGCACATATGCTCTTACCACGGCAGGATGTCTGTGAATGTCCAAACCGCTGGCATTTGAAACAACGCAGCAGATTTGGAACGTACAGACAAACAGAGCAGCGCAGATAACCTGCTGTAATAAAAGATGGCAATGTTGACTTGTTAAAAGTGAGAATTAAATGTTTGGTTGGTATTAACTTGCTATCCCGACGAATGGAGATACGTCGGACAGCAATGACGCCTTGGTCTGAAAGGTTCATCTGAATATCTGATTCATCTTCAGACATCAGATCAAACTCAGATATCACACCACGTGATGAGTTCAAACTTCCATGTGGTGTGACTGTGACTTCAATGTCTCCCAATTTCTTTGCAGCTAGAAGTTTTGCCGACTGTTGAGGTGAGGCAGTTTCTACAAGTAGGTCTCCTGACCTCAATTTTTG
>NW_019385124.1:188567-226643 GCF_000671375.1 Centruroides sculpturatus | reverse complement strand
ACAACTAGCTTCAAATCACCTCCTTCAATATGCATTGTATGCTGTGAAGGGCTTGCTGACTTAGCAGCTGTATCAGCTTCTTCATTACCTCTTATACCCACGTGGCCTGGGACCCAACAGAACTTCACAAATAAATTTCTTGTAGTGAGATGACAAATTACTTTCTGAATTTTAATAACTAGATAGTGAAAACTAGGTTCATACGAGATCAAAGCCTGAAGTGTACTAACTGAGTCAGTGTAAATCACGCAGCAACGATGACCTTTCCGATTTATATGCTTTAAGGCTAAGTAAATAGCCTGCAACTCCGCAGAAAAGATGGATGAATTCGGTGCTATTTGTTCTGCCACAATTTCATCCTGGCAAACAAAGGCTAAGCCGACATAGTTATCCGACTCAGATCCATCGGTGTATATAGGAATTAAATTCCTGTTACAATGCTAAATTTCCGTAAAGTGCTGTCTATAGACGTAGTCTGGCGTGGTTTCTTTTGGAAACTGCTTTAAGCTTAAATCAACATCAATCGGTAGAAATGACCAAGGTGGAATACTATTAACCTCAACATGTGATATGTTGCTTGTGTCTACGTCAATCATGCTGCTTACATTCTCCATTCTTATGTCGAATGTAGGGACACAACTTGTCCGAGCGGCAAATAATCTTTTCAGCTGAGTATCTGGACAATCAGCTGTAAGTTTTTTCTGAGATTTTTGTTTAATGTAATAAAAGAGAGACAACTGTTCTCTCCTGAGAGATAGTGGAGGCACATAAGCATCCACATACAAACTTTGAACAGGGGAAGTTCGAAATGCACCAGTGCACAAACGCGAAGCTTGATGATTAATTGGATCCATCGTCCAAAGAGTAAATTCTCGCGCAGAGCAATAAACAATGCAACTATAGTCCAGCTTAGAGCAGACAAGGGCCCTATAAATCCTGAGAATCGTAACTTTGTCTGCTCCCCAGGATGAGCAGCATAGGTTCAGAGATTTTAAACATCTACTCTTCAGGTTGCGCAAGTGTGGCAAAAATGTCAGTTTATTATCGAAAGAAACACCCAAAAACTTAGCCTCATTCACCATTGGAATTTTATCACCATTTAAATGAATTTCAAAATCCAAATGCAAACCACGACATCGGCAGAAGTGGATGCACGATGTCTTCGCTGCATTAAACGTAAACCCATTGGTCTTGGACCAATCATATATGCGATTTAGGGAAGTTTGAAGTTGTCTCTCAATGTAACTCATATTACTAGACTGACAGGAAATCTGAAAGTCATCCACATACAAAGAGTGTTTCACACTAGGGGGGAGACAGTTAGCTATGCTATTAATTTTAATTAGGAACAGAGTCACACTCAAAATAGAGCCTTGAGGAACACCTTCTTGTTGCGTGAAAGGCCTAGATAAAGTGTTCCCATCCTGACTTGGAATCTTCGATTCTCTAAGAAGTTTTTTATGAAAATTGGCAAATTACCCCGAAATCCGAAATGGTCCAGATCACGGAGTATCCCATATCGCCAACAGCGATCATAGGCCTTCTCTATGTCAAAAAACACAGACACTAAGTGCTGTCGTCTAACAAACGCTTCGCGTATACATGTTTCAAGGTTTACTAAGTTATCAGTGGTACTTCTGTTCCTACGAAAACCACTCTGATGTGGTGAAAAGTATTCATTTTTCTCTAAGAGATACATCAGACGTCTGTTTACCATCCTCTCAAAGAGTTTACAGAGACAACTTGTCAGAGAGATTGGTCTATAATTTGAGGGATTCTTGTGGTCTTTACCAGGCTTCGGAATGGGAATAATGATCGATAGCCTCCAAGAGTCAGGAAAAGTATGTTCTGTCCATATTCTGTTAAACAGATTCAGAAGATTACAAAGGGAATTGTTTGACAGATTTTTAATCATGCTGTAGTGGATTTTATCCGGGCCTACAGCACTATTCCCCGAGCGAGAGATCGCTGTATGTAGTTCTATGTTAGTGAATGGCACATTATATTCCTCATTAGATGAAGAATGGAAATTTAAATATTGTTTTTCGCTTTGGGCTTTATAAGCCTGAAAATTTCTTGGATACATAATATTACTGGATGAAGACGAAAATGTTTCTCCCAATAAATCGACAATACCCTGTATATCGCTGACTATTGTGCCATTATTTTCTAGCATGGACAGAGAATAAGAAGTATATTTCCCATTGATTTTATGGATTTTATCCCAGACTGCTTTTGAGCTAGTAGATGATGTTATACTAGAAACATACTTCCTCCAAGAATCCCTTTGGCTTTGCCTTCTAACTCTTCTGGCATTTGCCTTTGCTTTTTTAAAAGCAGTCAAATTTTCAGCACTAGGGTATCTTCTGAAAATCCCCCATGCTTTCTTTTGTGCTTTAAATGCTGCCTCGCAATTCTGGTTCCACCATGGTTTCGGATGCTTTGGATATCTGGTTGATGTTTTCCCCATTGTTTTTTCAGCTGCCTGTATAATACTAGAAGTGACAACTTCAACTGCGTCATTGATATCAGCAGTATTGACCATTTCCTCAGTGATGTTAGCCAAAGAGGAAAATGCAGGCCAATCTGCCGTTTCCAGTTTCCAGCGTGGTGGACGGGCTGTTTCACAGCTTTCTCTGCCTCGATATTTTAGAAATATTGGGAAGTGGTCACTAGAGAGTGGATTAGATCCAACCTCCCATGTAAATGCTGAAAACAGATTCGGAGTTGCTAATGATAGATCAATGGCAGTGAACGTTCTTGATGGGGCATGGAAGTATGTCACTTCTCCAGTATTAAATAGGTACAGTTGGTGATTACCTATAAATCTCTCGATGGCTCTGCCTCGACGATTGATGTCAGGACTGCCCCACATAGGATTGTGACCATTGAAGTCACCCAGTAAAAGAAATGGTGTTGGTAGCTGTTCAACCAAAGTATCCAATTCATTCTCATTCACTCTGACATCTGGTGGCAAGTATATAGAACAAACTGTGACAGTTACTCCAATAGATATTCTAGCTGCCACGGCTTGCAAATTAGTGGTGATTTGTACCGGCAAGGATGGGATGTGATTTGAAACTACAATAGCCACACCTTCCACTGGCACAGTTGTGGCTATCATCATTCTTGCAATAAAGACCGAATCCTTTTATAGAAATATTTTCTCCAGGTTTTAGATGAGTCTCCTGGAGTGCCACACAGACAGATGAGGTAGATGGTGTCAAGTGTTTAATGTCAGAGAAGTTGTTGCGGAAACCACGACAGTTCCATTAAATTATTTTATAATCCATTATGTGTTTGAAGCAGCATTCTTTGCATGGGTATCCCTCTTTAATTTAATAGGGAGTTTCTCTTTTGGAGGTGACATTGGTTTTGTAACCTCCTTGTGGGTCTCTTCTTCAGAGAAGTCAGAGAACTCACTCATAGATTGAGCCTCTGATTTTTTAGGTTTAAAGAGAGCAGCTTTCACTCTCTGTTTGTTTAACGGGTTATTACTTGCCTTTTTGGAACCCAGGTTTCTTGTTATTACCCGTTTTAGGTAGGGGTGTTTTCAGTTTTATATTTTCCTTTTCTGGTGTTTGGGTAGATGGTGTAAGTTAACATTTCGCATGGCGTGTGAGAGATTCATTTGGGAGAACAGAAATATCTGTTTAAACCCCAATTGCCTTTGTAGACTTCAAAGCAGCTGCAAAAGTGTTCTGTTTTAAAGGAGCACTTGGATTAACCATGCGTCGAGCCTCTGGATAAGATAGATTGTTTACAGTTTTAACCCGCTGAATCACTTTCTCTCTCTGCCATGCAGAGCATTTCCGAGAGTAGGCAGGATGGGCATCGTTGCAGTTTACACAGCGTGGAGTACTGGTGCACTCAGTACTCTGGTGTCCTTCACTTCCACACTGTGCACATAGGCTTTTACCTCGGCAGGATGTTTGTGAGTGTCCAAACCGCTGGCATTTAAAGCAACGCAGCGGGTTTGGAATATATGGGCAAACTGAACAGCGCAAATAGCCTGCCGTAACAAAAGATGGCAATGACAATTTTCCAAAGGTGAGGATAAGGTGTTTAGTTGGTATCAACTTGCCATCTCGACAGATTGAAATTCGTCGGACAGCCAATGTGATGTGACACCTTGGTCTGAGAGGCCGATCTGAATATCGGATTCATCCTCAGACATCAAATCGATTTCAGATATCACACCACGTGATGAGTTCAAACTTGTGTGTGGTGCAATGGTGACTTGTATGTCTCCTAGAGATTTCATTTTTAACAGTTTTTCTGACTGTTGAGAAGAGACTGCTTCTACTAGCAGATCTCCTGACCTTAACTTTTGGATTTTTTTAAGATGCCCAATGGTAGATTAGAAAAGTTTCTGAATCAAAAACGGGGAACGTTTAGATAAAGGAGTTTCTCCTGTGGCATGCACGATGAGATATGATGCTTGGTTGGAACTAACCTCCTTTGATGAAGCATTAGTACTTGTTTGTTTGTTCTTTAATGAATCCATATTTAGAAATAATTATTCAGCTCCTAGTGACCCCACCCACCACGGGGCCCAACAAGGGGATGCCATCACATGGGAGACTCCCATAGACCGTCACACCAGGGTTTCCAAGGAGCTATACCCTCACAATGCAGTCAAGAAGAGCACATCTTGTCTGACGTGTCCACCCGATCTGCATCGATCAGTTGACTCCAAGCCGAGGTCAAGAATGACTCAACGACCAGCCGATTGACTCAAACAGAACCTGATTTGAGCCTCCCGTTTATCCGAAGCAGGGGCCAAAGTAGTGTGTTGGGGACGATGTGTTGCCCCTCAACTACCAGGATCCCCCTTTCCGGCATACAGGACACCACGCACGGCAAACACGTGGGTGGGCGTTCAGATCCCAGGGATGGTAAAGAGGAGTTTCTAAACCATCTCTGGGAGGTCCCCTCACCACGGACAGGAACCCACATCGAGGGGAAACAGCTCATCAAAATGACAGGTGTTTATATATGGATTTGTATTATATATGTTTTGTATTACAAAAAAAAAATCATTGGCTAACTTATTTACAGTGACTCTAAAACATTATAAGCGCTTATCTAATGTAACTTATTCACACTCGTAATTTTCAAATAAAAGTAATATTAAATATAATTTAATAATTAGTTTTTTCTTTCGTAATGAACTATGTTAATCAGAAAATTAGCAAAACTCATTATATTGACAATGTATAACCAAGCGAGTTGTTAAAAAATTGGAACACAGCTATGTTCGAAAACTGTTAGATAGCTGTTTTTCTGTTCTATGTGATTTTTCCTGACGAGGGCCTCTGAAAGACGGCTGAAAACGTTTGAACATTAAAATTTTTTATTTGTTCATTTGCTGGAATTATCGGTTATATGTGAAGTGGTTTTTTTAGTATATATTACCAGTTTCTGTGTCAGTTTTTATGTCTGATTTACTCATGGTGACGCCGGCCAAGCTATACAGAAAAACCGTTGTCCCTAACCAGGATAAGAGAAAAGCTGATATTCCTAATTAACCGTCGCAACAACGGGGCATTCCCGATGTCCATCTTTTGCATTAAACTACCGTACAGATGTGAAGCTCTTATACCCAGAGTACGATTTCTGTGCCTCAAAAAGGCTATTCAAAGCACCAGACGCCTGTTGTACAGTAAATTGAAACAACTCATCGATCTTAAGGAGAACTTATATAGACAAAATTTTACAATCCTGAAACATGTGAATTCCAGACTCATAGATCTAGAAACAAATGTCAAGCGTAACTTGCAGCATAAATATAAAAGGAAGCTGAAATGGGTACTCAAAGTACAGAAACGACATCCAAAACCTAGGTTCATCAACGTTATTACATGTTGGGACAACATCTCTCCTCCACATTACTTCTTAAAGACATTCGAATTTAATCCTATGTTCGTGCCTCAAACAACTGCACCGAATCCGTTCATTCCGAACATGGAAAAGTTACTATCTAAAGGAAATAATAAGTATACAGACGCCCGCAAGGACTATATTCGATGGAAGCCGCTGATAACAATTGAGAATTATAAGCCTGAACCCGATGTGAATAAGTTCTGGAATTATGTCAGACTCAGACAGAAGTGGCTCCAGTCTAATGTCATCACAATCGTCAAATCGGATAAGAGCAAAGCAATAGTCGTCATGAAATGGGAAACCTATGTCAATAGATTACACCAGTATATAATTGAAACTCAATGTCAACCCACTGAGACCTCCTACACAACAAAGTTATTAAGTCGTGTCAGTAGGTTCACTCACACTAACCTTGCCGCAATCTTAGTCATTCAACATTGAATAGTTAGCTCCCCTGACACCCACGCCTATTTGCTTTTGCCAAAACGCATAAACTCGGGCAAAAATTAAAACCAGTCATTGATAAATCCAGATCTCCTACGTTCTTGTTAGAGAAACATATCCATCAATTGTTAAAAAACCGCCTTAATGCATACAGCTTTACTGTCTCTGATTCAAATGCACTACTCGCCAAACTCCATAATATAAATCTTAATGGGAACGAATATCTTACTGTATTCGTATCGATGTTCTCTTCCATTCGTTTGGAACCATGTTTTTGTGCACTAAGATTTTTTTCTCACCACCACACCTGAGGTCCAGAGATTCCATTCCCAAATATTAGAGCTGATTCATATAATATTTCTACTTTAATGGTCAAACATACATCCAAAAAAAAAAAAAATACCGATGGGTAGTCCTATCTTGGGTTGGTTGGTTGGTTAAGGTTTTTTGGCGCAAAGGCCCTTTAGGCCATGATGCGCCATGACAAAAGGTAAAATATAACAAAACTAAATATATATAACACAAAATATAAATATGACACAAAAACGTAAATAGAAACAAACAAACAAAACAACAAAATAGATATAAGCATATAATAAATAAATAAATAAATATATAAATAATTAATTAAATTTCTTTATAAATATTTACGACTTTCAAAAAGTTCAGTATCTTATCAAGATTTGGCCTCTGGCCCAAAATCTCTTTAAAACTTGCATTTCCAAAATGCTGTCTACGTATCCTCTCAGAGGCAATGCAGTTGTAAAGTATGTGTTTAACACTTACAGTACAGTTACAATATTGGCATAATGGCTGATCTTCACCCTTCAAAAGGTACAGATGAGTCAACCGAGTATGCCCAATTCTCAAACGAGTAAGAATTACTTCAGATCTCCTGTCATACTGTTTATTACGTGTCCAATTTTCTATATTCGGCTTGATCTCGTGTAGTTTATTGTGGATTTGTGCATTCCACATGTTTTGCCATCGCTCTGCTAGTCGTTTTTTAACAACTAGCTTCAAATCACCTCCTTCAATAGGCATTATATGCTGTGAAGGACTAGCTGCCTTTGCAGCTGCGTCCGCTTCTTCATTTCCTTTTATACCTACATGGCCTGGGACCCAACAAAATTTTACAAAGAAATTACTTGCAATAAGATGGCAAAACAGTTTATGAATTTTAATCACTATGGAGTGGGAACTAGGTTCACACGAGATCAAAGCCTGAAGTGCACTAACTGAGTCAGTGTATATAACACAGCAACGATGACCTTTCCTATTTATATACTTTAGAGCTAAATAAATAGCATGCAACTCTGCAGAAAAGATAGAAGAATTTGATGCAATTTGTTCTGCCACAATTTCATCCTGGCAGACGAAAGCTGAGCCAACGTAATCATCAGATTTAGATCCATCTGTATAAATAGGAATTAAATTCCTGTCACAATGTTGAATTTCTGCAAAGTGCTGTCTATAGACGTAGTCTGGTGTGGATTCCTTAGGAAACTGCTTTAAGCTAAGGTCAACATTTATCACAGGAGTTGACCAAGGAGATATACTACAGACCTCTAGCTGTGAAATGTTGCTTGTGTTAAGGTCAATCGTGCTACTCACATTCTCCGTTCTTATGGGGAATGTAGGGACACAACTAGGGCGAGTTTCAAATAACCTTTTCAGCTGAGTATCTAATACTCTATAATCGACTGAAGGTTTAGAGTTAGATTTCTGCTTTATATAGTAAAATAGAGACAACTGTTCTCTCCTAAGAGACAGTGGAGGCTCATAAGCATCCACATACAAACTTTGGACAGGGGAAGTTCGGAATGCACCAGTGCACAAACGCAGTGCTTGATGATGGATTGGATCCAGCATCCGAAGAGTAGATTCTCGCGCAGAGCCATAAACAATGCATCCGTAGTCCAGCTTAGAGCGGACAAGGGCCCTATAAATCCTGAGCATAGAAACTTTGTCTGCTCCCCAGGATGAGCAGCATAATACCTTTAAAAGGTTTAGAGATTTTAAACATCTACTCTTCAGGTTGCGCAAGTGTGGCAAGAATGTCAGTTTTTTGTCAAAACAAACACCCAAAAACTTAGTCTCATTAACAATTGGAATTTTAACTCCATTTAAATATATTTCAGGATCCAGGTGCAAACCACGCCTTCGGCAAAAGTGAATGCACAAGGTCTTCTCTACATTGAAACTAAAACCATTGGTCTTGGACCAATCGTCTATGCTATTTAAAAAGGTTTGCAGTTGTCTCTCGATAAAACTCATGTTGCTAGACTGGCAGGAGATCTAAAAGTCATCAACATATAAAGAGTGTTTTACACTGGAAGACAGTTAGCTATGCTGTTGATTTTAATTAGGAACAGAGTCACACTCAAAATAGAACCTTGAGAGACACCTTCTTCTTAAATGAAAGGCCTAGATAAAGTGTTGCCCATCCTAACTTGGAATCTTCGATTCTCTAAGAAGTTTTTTATAAAAATTGGCAAATTACCCCGCAACCCTAATTCGTACATATCACGGAGTATCCCGTATCACCAACAGCGATCATAGGCCTTCGCTATATCGAAAAACACAGACACTAAGTGCTGTCGTCTAACAAACGCTTCGCGTATACATGTTTCAAGGTTTACTAAGTTATCAGTGGTACTTCTGTTCCTATAAAAACCACTCTGATGTGGTGAAAAGTATTCCTTTGTCTCTAAGAGATAAATTAAACATCTGTTTACCATTCTCTCAAAAAGTTTACAGAGACAACTCGTCAGAGATATTGGTCTGTAATTACAGGAATTCATGCGTTCTTTACCTGATTTGGGTATGGAAATAATGATTGATAGTCTCCAAGAGTCGGGAAAAGTATGTTCTGTCCATATTCTATTAAACAGATGCAGAAGATTACTGAGGGAATTGCCAGACAGATTTTTAATCATGCTGTAGTGGATTTTATCTGGGCCTACAGCACTATTCCCCTGAGCGACAGATTGCTGTATGTAGTTCTATGCTGGTGAATGGTACATTATATTCCTCATTATATGAGGAATAAAAGTTTAAATATTGTTTTTCAATTTGGGCTTTATAAGTCTAAAAATCTCTTGAATACATAATATTGCTGAATAAAGTAGAAAATGTATCACCCAATGTATCAGCAATACCCTGTATATCGCTGATTATTGTGCCATTATTTTCCTGAATGGACTGAGAGTGAGAAGCATATTTCCCATTGATTTTATGGATTTTGTCCCAGACTACTTTTGAGCTAGTGGATGATGTTATGCTAGAAACATACTTCCTCCAAAAATCCCTTTCACTTTGCTTTCTAACTCTTCTGGCATTTGCCTTTGCTTTCTTAAAAGCAGTGAAATTACTAGCAGTGGGTATCTTCTGAAAATCCCCCATGCTTTCTTTTGTGCTTTAAATGCTGCCTCGCAATTCTGGTTCCACCATGGTTTCGGATGCTTTGGATATCTGGTTGATGTTTTCCCCATTGTTTTTTCAGCTGCCTGTATAATACTAGAAGTGACAACTTCAACTGCATCATTGATATCAGCAGTATTGACCATTTCCTCAGTGATGTTAGCCAAAGAGGAGAATGCAGGCCAATCTGCCGTTTCCAGTTTCCAGCGTGGTGGACGGGCTGTTTCACAGCTTTCTCTGCCTCGATATTTTAGAAATATTGGGAAGTGGTCACTAGAGAGTGGATTAGATCCAACCTCCCATGTAAATGCTGAAAACAGATTCGGAGTTGCTAATGATAGATCAATGGCAGTGAACGTTCTTGATGGGGCATGGAAGTATGTCACTTCTCCAGTATTAAATAGATACAGTTGATGATTACTTATAAATCTCTCAATGGCTCTGCCTCGCCGGTTGATGTCTGGACTGCCCCACATTGGATTATGGCCATTAAAATCATCCAGTAAAAGGAATGGAGTAGACAGCTGTTCAACCAAAGCATCCAATTCATCCTCATTGACTCTGACATCTGGTGGCAAGTATATAGAACAAACTGTGACAGTTACTCCAATAGAAATTCTGACTGCCACAGCTTGCAAGTCAGTGGTGATTTGTACCGGCAAGGATGGGATGTGATTTGAAACTACAATAGCCACACCTCCACTGGCACGGTTGTGGCTATCATCCCCTTCCGGTAAAGATTGAATCCTATTAAAGTAATGCTTTCTCCAGGTTTCAAATGAGTCTCCTGGAGTGCCACACAGAGATAAGGTAGATGACGTCAAGTGTTTAATGTCAGAGAAGTTGTTGCAGAAACCATGACAGTTCCATTGAATTATTTTATAATCCATTGCGTGTTTAAGGCAGCATTCTTTGCGAGGGTATCCCTCTTTAATTTAACCCTTAACTGGTTTTATGGGGTCCGTGCAGCCCCCACGCGTCATATTTTTACAATTTTCTAAAAATCTAAATATCGTGCGCAGCTGCCATTTTATGTAATCTCATTACGTCGTGACTCTTAGCGAGTGCCAAATGTTCTGCCCTGTAGCACTTACAAGGATGGAGCTACGTACCTACTGGGGGCCGCGCAGCCCCCACGATACCAGTTACATTGGTTTTTTGTGGAAATGTGTTTTTATATTTTTTTTATTTTTACAATTATTTTGCAAAGATATCTCAATCTTTCATCAAAAATTCAAAATGACTACCAAAGAATCATTTGAACTGCTAATAGGTGATAATATTATACAAATTGCTAGATCAAGCCGAAATCTCCTGAAAAAAGTATGTTGTCATTTTGTGCTGGAAAAAAAAATGGTAAATATGCTACTAAGTGCAACAGTTGTTTGAAATTTATTTGCAAAGTGCATAGTACTACAAAAATACTATGTGATAACTGTCAAGACTGAACTACGTAATTGCGTTAAAATGATCCTGAGTGTTAATAATAGAAGTGATTATATTACCTGTGGTTTTTTAACAAATGATAGATACAGGCTATAAGAGATACTTTTTTATAAGATTAGTTTCTTAAGAATAAGAAAACAAAATATCTTTGGTAAAAACTTACAATAACGTAGATTTTTGTATTGTTAAAAAAAGCATACACCAAAAGTTGTAACAATTTTGTGATTTCTTGTAATAATTAAGTAAAGAAAATTATATAAATAAATAAAAGTTGATTATACTAAAGAAGGGTTCCATTTAGCATTTATGCACTTTTAAACTGTCACATTGATAAACTTGCTCTCTAAAGGCAAATTTTGCTTGGGGGCTGCGCAGCCCCATGATACCAGTTATGATTGTAAAATTTACAAAACCAGTTAAGAATTAATAGGGGGTTTCTCTTTCAGAGGTGACATTAGTTTTGTAACCTCCTTGTGAGTCTCTTCTTCAGAGAAGTCAGAGAACTCACTCATAGTACGTGCCTCTGATTTTTTAGATTTAGAGAGAGCAGCTTTATCTCTCTGTTTGTTTAGCAAGTTCTTGCTTGCTTTTTTGGAGCAAGTTTCTTGTTATTACCCCTGGTTTAGGTAGGGGTGTTTTTGCTTTTGTACTCTCCTTTTCTGCTGTTTCTTGTGATGGGAGTACTAAACATTTCGCATGGTGAGTAAGAGATTCCTTTGGGGAAACAGAAATACTTTGTACATTGAAGTGTACAAAGACAATTGGGGTTGTTTGAACCCCAATTGTCTTTGTACACTTCAATGCAGCCGCAAAACTCTTCTGTTTCAAAGAAGCGCTTGAGTTGACCATGCGTCGAACCTCTGAATAGGATACATTATTTACAGTTTTCACTCGCTGAATCTCTCTCTCTCTGCCATGCACAGCATTTCCGAGAGTAGGCAAGATGGGCATCGTTGCAGTTTACACAGCATGGAGTACTGGTGCACTCAGTACTCTGGTGGCCTTCAATTCCACACTGTGTACATAAGCTTTTACCTCGGCAAGATGTTTGGGAATGTCCAAACCGTTGGCATTTAAAGCAACGCAGTAAGTTTGAAATATATGAGCAAACTGAACAGCACAAATATCCTGCTGTAACAAAAGATGGCTCTGACAACTTTCCAAAGGTGAGAATAAGGTGTTTAGTTGGTATCAACTTGCCGTCTCGACGAATCGAAATTCGTCGAACAGCAGTGACACCTTGGTCTGAAAGACCGATCTGAATATCTGATTCCTCCTCAGACAACAAATCGATCTCAGATATCACACCACGTGATGAGTTCAAACTTGTGCGTGGTGTGATAGTGACTGGTATGTCTCCTAAAGATTTCGTTTTCATAAGCTTTTCAGACTGATGAGAAAAGGCTGCCTCCACGAGCAGGTCTCCTGATCTCAACTTTTGGATTTTTTTAAGATGCCCAATGGTCGATTCAAAAAGTTTCTGAATCAAAAAGGGAGAACGTTCAGAAAGCATTGTTTCTCCCATAGCATGCACGATGAGACAGGCTGGTTGGTTGGAGGAACTGTCCTCCTTTGGTGGTGGTGGTGCATTGGTACATGATTTTTTTTGTTTTAATGAATCCATATTTAAGAATAAGTATTCAGCTCCTAGTGACCCCACCCACCATGGGGTCCAACAAGGCGATGCCGTCACATGGGAGACTCCCATAGACTGTCGCACCAGGGTTTCCAACAAGCTATACCCTCACAATGCAGTCAAGAAGAGCACATCTTGTCTGACGTGTCTACCTGATCTGCATCAATCAGTTGACTCCAGGCCAAGGTCAAGAATGACTCAACGACCAGCCGATTGACTCAAACAGAGCCTGATTTGAGCCTCCCGTTTATCCGAAGCAAGGGCCAAAGCAGTGTGTTGGGGACGTTATGTTGCCCCTCAACTACCAGGATCCCCCTTTCCGGCATACAGGACACCACGCACAACAAACACGTGGGTGGGCATTCACATCCCAGAAATGGTAAAAAGAAGTTACTAAACAATCTCTGGGAGGTCCGCTCACCACGGACAGGAACCTACATCGAAGGGGAGAGGCTGTTTCAAATAACATTTTACAACCTTTGAAAACTATCTTCAATGCTAACACCACCACCTTCGAGATACAGAATGAAATGTGTACATCCAGCACACAAGGTTTCCAGGCTGATTTCTGTCTGCTCAATTCTGAAGGAGAAATCTGTCTCATAATGGAGTGTAAGCCGTGGGACTACTTCATGGATTTGGATTACAACAAGTCGAGTGCAAAAGCAGTAAAGCAAGCACTAAAAACCTGTGCTGATCCAAGTGACCGCATCAAAAATCCTGCCTGCGTACTAAGCTACATTCCGAAGACAGCCATGGCTGATGACACTTGTAATTTCAAAGGTGCTATAAAGCAACTTATGGCATATATGTTGTCTTTGAACAATCGGAAAGCTTTTGGGATATTGACCACATACTGCCATATGTACTTTGCCATTCTGGAACATTCTGACAAAGGCCGTCCTACATTGAAAGTGTCGAGAGCTGTGAGATACAGTGAAAATGATGTTCTGGAATGTTCTGTTTAAGTTTATTGAGTTGGCAGTCAGAACTCCCGTTGTTGAAATGAAGAACAAGAACAATAGTACCAATGTATCACCCGTACAGATAGGCAAAAGGAAGGCTGGACAGTGCCAAACAAAAGCATCGTTTAAGAAAGGCAACAGAACTAAGCAATTAAAAGGGAATGAAGACTCCAAGAATAGAAATCCTAGAAATAGTGGAAGTAGTCTAAAGAAGCGGGCACTTACGGTGATTAGGTCATAGACGGCATCATAGGAGAAGGAAGGAGTGGCAGTGTCTTGCGGCTTGTTGACCAAAACGATTGCTCATTTGCAGCTAAAACAATCAAGGAGCTTAAATACATATCAAAAACAAAGAAAAAAGAAATCACATCTGATCTACAAAACAAAATAGCAATTTATGAAGCATTGAAACACTTGCAAGGCAGGGTCTTGCCTCGATTGCACTTTGAGGCTTATTTAGATTGTACAAGGTACTCTCTGATAATGGATGAACTAGCACCGACCCACTATGGACACGACATCCAACGGAAAATCAAAAGAAAGCAATTCTTGCTGTTCTGCATCAGATCCATGAAAGGGGGATTTTACACAATGACATTAGGAAAGAGAACATTTTATTAGACCAAAAGGACAAAAAGAAAGTCTACTTCATTGATTTTGCACTTTCATCAGTGTGTGATTTGCAGGAAGAATTCCAGGGAAAAATGGAGGAGATCAGTTCACTTCTAGAAATGGATCAGGAGCCAACAGTCTTTCAAGACCTTGCACAAACGCAAGAAGAATAAAGAATAAAAACGCAAAATGCACTTGTGGTATATCATTTTTTGCTAAACATGCTTCTGGTCTTTTTTTTTCTGAAAAATTAAATTCAAGGAAAGGCAAAAGGAAAACTGAACAGCACCAAACAAGAGCAACCTTTGAGCCAGTTGATGGAATTAAGCGATTAAGAGGAAATGAAAAATCAACGAATAAAAATCTTGGAAATAATGAAAGTAGTCCAAAGAAGCGGGCCACTTACAGTGATTATGTCATAGATGGCATCATAGGAGAAGGAATGAGTGGCTGTGTCTTGCAGCTTGTTGCCCGAAACAGTTGCTCATTTGCAGCTAAAACAATCGAGGAGCTTAAATACAAAACAAAAATGGAGGGGGAAGAAATCACATCTGAACTGCAAAACAATGTAGCAATTTATAAAGAATTGATGTTGGTTGGTTAACTGGTTGGTGTTTTATGATGGCACCATGGCGAATGGTAATTTGTATAAATATATATATATTATCAGTGGCATAGCAAACATAACTGGTGCCCAGGGCACGACACTTTATTCACACCCCCTCCCCCCTCCAGAAACAAATCTTGTCTTGAAGACCATTTGGCACCCCTCTGCAAGTTGCACCCAGGACATGATAGACCCCTTGCCATGCTAATGTTTCACTGTAATAAAACCTGACATTAGTGTTGATAACGCGATAGCTCGATATCGAGCCTATAGAAAATCAACAACATTAATTGATACGAACACAACTTTGTAATTTCGGGAATTAGTACACCTATTCTCTGAAGTCGATTTCACTTAATGATTTTTTGGATAATCAATGCTCTACTGTAATTTAGAAAATTATTATATGTGTATTAATACCGAGTGAATTACATAATCGACGTCATAAATATACATACTTATGTATAATATAACAACAAGTAAAATGCTTCGAACAACTATAATTTGTAAATTCAATTTTGAAGGACAAATTTCAGCAGAAGAAAAATTAAAACAACAAATGCCATTGCTTTTTGATTGAATTTCTTTGGTTTATATAAACATCCACATTCAACATTTCTACATTATTATTACAAATATGTGTTCGCTTTTCGTATATAATTATAAGGCTAGATATAGATTTACATAAAAGTTAATCAGGCATCTATTAACTTCAATGCCATTTACAAGAAATTCAAAACACATTTTAGAAAATAATGTAATGTGTAATATTTGCATTTTTATAAATTATTGACAACTGTTATAACGATAAATAACAACATTCATACAGATAAATCAACACCAAATGAAGAAATATGATATTTGTATATTTGGTAGAAGTTCCATTAAAATGACAAGACAATCGTCCTGATAAAAACGTTTGGTCAACCATGCTCCTAAATTTGTATTTTGAGATGCTTCTTTCAAAATCTAGTTTCTGGATAAAAACTTGTTCTTTTCGCCTGAAGACTACGGTTATACACTCATCGAAAGTACTTGTGTTAATACTAAAGAAGCTTTATTAATGCTGAACTCAGTGAATTTGTACCCAGAAACTAGATAAATATTGGCGTGAGTTTTTAATTTATTTTTTCTTTCAAAATCTTTTTCGCTACTTGATACTTGAGGGAAGATTGTTTTTAATCTAAATACGACTCAGGTTTTTTATTCAACCGTCCATCGGCCACATCTGGAATTCCGTTGCATAAATTGTGAAAGCGATAAAAAAAGTGCTGCCTTACTCAATCTGGAAATGTTTCCATCTTCTAATTTGCCCATAGTTAAATTTATAATTTTTGGTGTTTTAAATTCGATTGACCAATTAACACCAGAATCTGGAAGATTGGCCAACTGGTAGTATTTGGGATCTTTCACCCAGCATGTTTTAGGTTTTTTTAAATAAGGTTCCGGCAACATTTTGAACGATTTCTCGAAACAACCCCACAGAGCTCTGAATATATATCCAGGGTAAATATCTCTTCCAAAAATAATACTTTCCAGATATACTGGTTTTATAAAATGATTAAGCAGCAAGCCTTAAATTCCCATAACATTCCACGAGGAGATTTTATCACAACAGGACAGGGTGGTAAATTCTTGTTTGTTACGTTTTATTACTTCTACCATTTAAATTCCATCATTACCTTCAATATCAAAAGATTCCTTTAAAAATTCATTTTTCGACCTCAAAACTCCATAAGAACCACGATGTAAAGGTTGGAGACTAAACTCTTCAGGAAAACATATTCTTGCATTGCCACACGATGGTTCACTAACGTATAAATGAAATTTTACTTTGATTCACTAACGCGAGGTGTCTTTCTATTTCAACATTTGGCAGTATTCCATCTTTATTTAGTTGATGTATTGAGAGTTGTTCTTGGTAACTTTTCTTGATGGCTTCCTTTGGTGATCTGCTGTTGGCCTCTTTTTGTGATCTTTGCTTTGATGAAATTTTAATGATTTAATGAAATTTTATGTTGAATTTGAGTCAGTGAGCAGGCGTTCCATCACATTCGATAATGATCAAATGGTTCTCCCGTCCAGTGACCATCAATTGTAATTGAGAATAGAGAGAACTTTTCAAACATCTTCGTATGAGTACTTCGGCATGACAATCGTTCAAAGACGTACCATCCACACTTATATCTTTTCCAATAGTGTCTTTTGTGCCAGTACATACAACAATAATTTCCATCTCGTTCATTTCTGAATCGCAGGTCAAGACAATTCCGGCCAGTACATTTCGTTTTGCGTAGTTACCCATTACTTTTCGAAAGGTTTCAGAAATACCACTGCATATTCTCTTTGCCACTAAATGAAGGAGTATGTATTTCTCAGGTAAAGGTTGCCGATTCATATTATATTTCAAAAGATTGATACCATACAAAGTGTACAAAGCCAACCTGGCAGCTGCAACTTTGGCTAATTTTTTGCTTCGACCAGAGCTTTCAAATATCATGTCAGCAATTTCAACGTTCATCCTGACCCTCTCCAAAAGAACCGATTCCTTTTCTTCTTTTAAATTATATTTTAAATCCAGATAAAGTTCTTTTAATAGCACAACAAGATCTTTCCGTTCCGAATCAACGTTCATTACGACATTTTCCATTTCCTCAAAATATTCAATGGACATCTTATCTATTTGGCTTTGGAGAAGTCAAACTTAATTAAAGTTGACATTCTTATTAGGAATATCTGTCAAATTATGAACATAACTGAAGGCGGCTAATGCATTCTCCGCAACTGCATGTTTTGCCATTTGTTTAGAATGACCTCAGCCCATAAATTCTTTATTATCGATTTTAACACTTACGGTAAATGTGGGGCGATGTGCTGGCCCTTCACTTTCGACCGTAAACTGAAAATCATGTTTTAATTCGTTTATCAGCCTTAAAGCATTTTTTCCACAGCTGCCCGTCGGTGCTTCTGATCATCCATCCCACGAAGAAATGCCTTCTCTTTAACAATTTGATCGAATTAATATTCAAGTCATCGCCGGCTTCCATTTTCATCTAGCCTATTTCAAAATACTGCACAAAATTAATTTATTTTTATGTTTAAAATATTTCAGAATGTTCATTAATTATGCTTTCAAAATGCTTGATCATGTTGCCAACCAAAAATACAAACAATCTTTATTGTTCTTATTGACTTTTTCACTCATCGTCGCATATTAATATTTAGATCTTGAAGTTGCGTATAAAAAAAAACTTAAATATCAATACAGTTTAATTTAAACAAATGAAATGTCTTAGGTGGAAACATTCTCACGTAGTTGCCACTGCATTTTATGATGGCATTAAAGGAGTCAACGAGACATTGCTCGATTCGGTTCCATTGCATGTAGTGAGTGACTCTGTAATCTTGTAATGCAAGATTTTGAGAAGCAAAAAATTTGATACAGTGAAGGATTCTTTTTAATGCTCGCTCACTCAAGAGAATTTAAATAAGAATCACAAATCACACGTGAACAAAATAAACAACTGCGTGATAAGTGTCAAATTCGAATGAGCTAGTGCATCGCCTGCATGCACCACTCATTTCCTCTCGCTCATTTGCAGAGCGCGTGAGTCACTAACAAGATTGTTTGATATGAATTGGTTTATTTTGAATTTTAAATTTAATAATTGACAATTTTATCAATTATTAAATTTAAACATGCCATACTTACCCCATACCAGGTACGCCTCTGTATATTACATAACATAACAACAAACAATAACAAGTGACGACAAACAAACAACAATATGTATATAAAGGTTTATACATATTAGTAACTAAAAATGCACTAATAAGAAAAACGGCAGATACAAATTAATTGGCCGATTAGTGTTAATAATTTATTGCATTTATAGTGCGAGATCCTTGAGTTAATTATACACATAATTATAATGTGAAAAAGACCCATTTTGCGCCACCTGGTATTTAAATGTCCAGGTAAACAAGAGATGATCGAATATCCTCGCAAAATCAACAATCTCTTCCTTTGT
Organism: Centruroides sculpturatus; assembly: GCF_000671375.1. NCBI lineage: Eukaryota > Metazoa > Arthropoda > Arachnida > Scorpiones > Buthidae > Centruroides > Centruroides sculpturatus. The sequence goes on along the minus strand of NW_019385124.1, from coordinate 207,593 downwards.
TCCAAGAAAGTTTCTAAAATAAATCTCAACACTTAATTGTTGACATATGGAAATAGTAAGTTGGTTGGTTTTTATTGGCACAAAAGCCATGCAGGCTATACTACGCCATGACACATAGTACAATATGACATATAAAATAAATAGAAAAACATATTTATACACAAACATAACATAACAGTTTAACCATTAAAAATCCAATGGTAATATAAATATATAATCTAAATTATAATAAATAAATAAGTAAATAAATAAACAACAACAAAAAATATATTCAATAATTTAAATAAGCAACACAAAGTAAATAAAACAATACAATAAATAAATAATCAAATTTCTCTATACATATTAATGACTTTCAGAAAGTCAACCATATTGTGCAGATTTGGCCCTGGCCCAATATCTCTCTAAAGCTTGCATTTCAATAATGCTGTCTACGACTCTGGTCAAAAGCAACACAGTTGCAAAATATGTGTTTAACACTTACAGCACAGTTGCAATACTGACATACTGGTTCATCATCACCCTTCAAAAGATATTGATAAGTCACTTGAGTGTGTCCAATTCTCAAACGAGTAAGGACAACCTCAGATCTCCTATCATACTACCTATTATATGTCCAAATTTCTATCAAAGGTTTGATCTTGTATAGTTTATTGTGGATTTGTGCATTCCAAATTGCTTGCCATCTCTCTGCTAGTCGTTTTTTAATGTCAAGCTTCAAATCACCTCCTTCAAAACGCATTGTATGCTGTGAAGAACTTGCTAACTTAGCAGCTGTGTCAGCTTCTTCATTATCTCTTATACCCACGTGACCTGGGACCCAACGAAACTTTACAAAAAAGTCTGTCATAGTGAGATAACAAATTAGTTTTTGAATTTTAATAACTATGGAGTGAGAACTAAGTTCATACGAAATCAAAGCCTGAAGTGAACTAACTGAATCAGTGTAAATCACGCAGCAACAATGACCTTTCCTATTTATATACTTTAAAGATAGATAAATAGCCTGCAATTTCACAAGAAAAGATATAAGAATTTAATGCTATTTGTTCTGCCATGATTTCATTTTGGCAAACAAAAGCTAAGCCAATATACTTATTCAATTTAAATCCATTAATGTATATAGCAATTAAATTCCTGTCACTGTGTTAAACTTCTGCAAAGTGCTGTCTATAGATAGTCTGGTGTGGTTTCTTTGGAAAACTGCTTTAAGCTAAAATCAACATCTATCGCTGGGGTTGACCAAGGTGGAATACTATTAACCTCAACATGTGAGATATTGCTTGTGTTAATGTCAATCGTACTGCTTACATTCTCCATTCTTATGTCAAGTTTCGGGACACTACTCGTCCGAGCTACAAATAATCTTTTCAGCTGAGTATCTGAATTATTAGCCGAAAGTCTATTCATAGAATTCTGTTTGATGTAGTAAAAAAGAGACAACTATTCTCTCCTGAGGGATAGTGGAGGCTCATAAGCATCCACATACAAACTTTAAACAGGGGAAGTTCGAAAAGCACCAGTGCACAAACGCAATGCTTGATGGTAAATTAGATCCAGCATCCGAAGAGTACATTCTCACGCAGAGCCATAAACAAAGCAACCATAGTCCAGTTCAAAAAAAACAAGAACCCTATAAACCCTGAGCATAGAACATTTGTCTGCTCCCCAGAATAAGCAGCATAATACCTTTAAAAGGTTCAAAGATTTTAAACATCTACTCTTCAGGTTGCACAAGTGTGGCAAGAATGTCAGTTTTTAGTCAAAAGAAACACCCATAAACTTAGCCTCATTCACCATTGGAATTTTATCCCCATTTAGAAAAATTTCTAAATCCAGGTGCAAACCACGCCTTCGGCAAAAGTGGATGCAAGAGGTCTTCTCTGTATTAAAGGTAAAACCATTGGTCTTAGACCAATTTTCTATGCGATTTAAGGAAATTTGCAGTTGTCTCTCAATGAAACTCATGTTTCTAAACTGAAAAAAAATCTGAAATTCATCCATGTATGAAATGTTTTACACTAAAAAAAAGACAGTTAGCTATGCTGTTGATTTTGATTAAAAACAGAGTCACACTAAAAATAGAACCGTGAGAAAGATCATCATCTTGCATGAAATACCTAAATAAAGTTTGCCCATCCTGACACAAAATTTTCGATTTTGTAAAAAGTTTTTTTTCTAAAAATTGGCAAATTACCCCGCAATCCGAATTGGTGTAGATCACAAAGTATCCCGTATCGCCAACAGCAATCATAGGCCTTCTCTATGTCAAAAAATACACACACTAAGTGCTGTCATCTAACAAACGCTTCGCGTATACATGTTTCAAGTTTTACTCAATTGTCCGTGGTACTTCTGTTCCTATGAAATCCACTCTGATGTAGTGATAAGTAGTTCTTTTCCTCTAGGAGGAACATCAGGTGTCTGTTTACCACTCTCTCAAAAACTTTACACAGGCAACTTGTCAGAAAGATTAGTCTGTAATTAGAGAAATTCTTGTGGTCTTTGCCTGGCTTAGAGATGGGGATAATGATAGACAGCCTGCAAGAGTTGGGAAAAGTATGTTCTGTCTATATTCTGTTAAACAGATTCAGAACATTACAAAGATAATTGTCTGAAAGATTTTTAATCATGCTGTAGTGGATTCTATCCAACCCTACAGCAGTATTCCCCAAGCGAGAGATTGCTGTATGTAGTTCTATGCTGGTGAATGGCACATTATATTCCGCATTAGATGAGGAATAAAAGTTTGAATATTGTTTTTCACTTTGGGCTTTATAAGCCTGTAAATTTCTTACATACATAATACCGCTGGATGAAGCAGAAAACAATTCACCCAACATATCAGCAATACCCTGTATATCGCTGATTATTGTGCCATTATTTTCCAGCATAGACAGAGAGTGAGAAGCATATTTCCCATTGATTTTATGAATTTTATCCCAGACTGCTTTTGAGCTAGTGGATGATGTTATGCTAGAAACATACTTCCTCCAAGAATCCCTTTGGCTTTGCCTTCTAACTCTTCTGACATTTGCCTTTGCTTTTTTAAAAGCAANTGCAAAGTTCTCTCCCTTTTCTTCTTGATTTGCCTCAATGGACCAGATGTCTGTCAATCTTTAATGGACTGTAAAACTATGAAAGTACTTGTGGTTTTGCAAAAAAAGGTTTAATATGGAATCAGACACTGGTACAAAAAAATGGCTGTTACTAGGATACTCTTGTCTCCAAAATTTTTAAATTATGTGTTTTTTTTTGTTTTTACTATAAAAATACGGTGGTGCTTGAGGTGCCAACAACTAGCATGTTGCATTTCTGCACCACATGATGCTTAGAATTTTATTCTAAGTACTTGCTATGTATATATGAGTAATTACAAACTTAAGATTTTTTTTCTTTTCAGTTATGTGGGCGAACCATAACAGTGGACCACGTGGCCAATTACCGACCAAAAGAGCCATATAGGCTAATCTGCGCTAAAGCAAATGGTGAAAAATTAAATAAAAAAGTAAATAAATAAAAAACAAATCTCTTAATACTTATTAATAACATAAAAAATATATCACAAAATTACATAAATATATAAACAACAACAAAAATTATATACAATATAAATATGCAAAACAAGGTAAATAAAATTGTAAAATAAATAAATAAGTGATCAAATCTCTCTATACAAATTATTGACTTTCAGAAAGTCCACTATGTTGTCCAGATTTGGCCTTTGGCCCAAAATCTCTCTCAAACTTGCATTTCCAAAATGCTGTCTACGACTTTGATCGTAAGCAATGCAGTGGCAAAGTATGTGTTTTACGCTTAAAAAGCAGTTGCAATACTCACATACTCACTGGTCTTCACCCTTCAGAAGGTATTCATGAGTCAACCGAGTATGTCCAATTCTCAAGCGAGTAAAAATAACTTCAGATCTCCTGTCATACTGTTTCTTACGTGTCCAATTTTCTATCGTAGGTTTGATCTCGTGTAGTTTATTGTGGACTTGTGCGTTCCACATGTTTTGCCATCTCTCTGCTAGTCGTTTTTTAACAACTAGCTTCAAATCACCTCCTTCAATACGCAGTGTATGCTGTGAAGGACTTGCTGAATTAACAGCTGTGTCAGCGTCTTCGTTACCTCTTATACCCACGTGGCCTGGGACCCAACAAAACTTCACAGAAAAATTTCTCGTAGTAAGATGGCAAATTAGTTTTCGAATTTTAGTAACTATAAAGTGAGAACTAAGTTCATACGAGATCAGAGCCTGAAGAGCACTAACTGAGTCAGTGTAAATAACGCAGCAACGATGACTTTTTCTATTTATATACTTTGAGGCTAAATAAATAGCCCGCAACTCCGCAGAAAAGATGGAAGAATTCGGTGCTATTTGTTCTGCCACAATTTCATTTTGGCAAACAAAGGCTAAGCCAACATAGTTATCAGATTTAGATCCATCAGTATATATTGGAATTAGATTCCTGTCACAATGTTGAATTTCTGCGAAGTGCTGTCTGTAAACGTAGTCTGGGGTAGATTCTTTAAGGAATTGCTTTAAGCTAAGGTCAACATTTATCACTGGAGTTGACCAAGGTGTTATACTATCAACCTCTAGCTGTGAAATGTTGCTTGTGTCAAGGTCAATCGTGCTGCTTACATTCTCCATTCTGATGACAAATGAAGAGACACTACTTGGGCGAGCTTCAAATAACCTTTTCAGCTGAATATCTAATACTGTACAATCAAATGAAGGTTTAGAGTAAGATTTCTGTTTTATATAATAAAAAAGAGACAACTGTTCTCTCATGAGGGATAGTGAAGGCTCATAAGCATCCACATACAAACTTTGTACGGGAGAAGTTCGAAAAGTACCAGTGCACAAACGCAATGCTTGATGATGGATTGGATCCAGCATCCGAAGAGTAGATTCTCGCGCAGAGCCATAAACAATGCAACCATAGTCCAGCTTAGAGCGGACAAGGGCCCTTGAAATCCTGAGCATTGAAGCTTTATCTGCTCCCCAGGATGAGCAGCATAATACCTTTAAAAGGTTTAGTGATTTTAAACATCTACTCTTCAGGTTGCGCAAGTGCAGCAAAAATGTCAGTTTTTGGTTGAAAGAAACACCCAAAAACTTAGTCTCATTCACCATTGGGATTTTATCCCCATTTAGGTAAATTTCTGGATCCAGGTGCAAACCACGCCTTCGGCAAAAGTGGATACACAAGGTCTTCTCTATGTTGAAATTAAAACCATTAATCTTTGACCAATGGTCTATGCAATTTAAGGAGGTTTGCAGTTGTCTCTCGATAAAACTCATGTTGCTAGACTGGCAGGAGATCTGAAAGTCATCCACATACAGAGAGTGTTTCACACTAGGAGGAAGACAGTTAGCTATGCTGTTGATTTTGATTAGGAACAGAGTCACACTCAAAATAGAGCCTTGAGGAACACCTTCTTCTTGGGTGAAGAGCCTAGATAGTGTGTTGCCCATCCTAACTTGTAATCTTCGATTATGTAGGAAGTTTTTTATAAAAATTGGCAAATTGTCCCGCAATCCGAATTGGTACAGATCACGGGGTATCCCATAACGCCAACAGCGATCATAGGCCTTCTCCATATCAAAAAATACTGACACTAAGTGCTGTCGTCTAACAAACGCTTCGCGTATAGATGTTTCAAGGTTTACTAAGTTATCAGTGGTACTTCTGTTCCTACGAAAACCACTCTGATGTGGTGAAAAGTATTCATTTTTCTCTAAGAGATACATCAGACGTCTGTTTACCATCCTCTCAAAGAGTTTACACAGGCAACTTGTCAGAGAGATTGGTCTATAATTAGAGGGATTCTTGTGGTCTTTACCAAGTTTTGGAATAGGGATAATAATTGATAGTCTCCAAGAGTCAGGAAAAGTATTTTCTGTCCATATTCTGTTAAACAGATGCAGGAGATTACAAAGAGAATTGTTCGAAAGATTTTTAATCATGCTGTAGTGGATTTTATCCGGGCCTACAGCACTATTCCCCGAGCGAGAGATCGCTGTATGTAGTTCTATGCTGGTGAATGGCACATTATATTCCTCATTAGATGAGGAATGAAAGTTTAAACACTGTTTTTCACTTTGGGCTTTATAAGCCTGAAAATTTCTTGAATACATAATATTGCTAGATGAAGTAGAAAACGTTCCACCCAACGTATCAGCAATACCCTGTATATCGCTGATTATTGTGCCATTATTTTCCAGCATGGACAGAGAGTGAGAAGCATATTTCCCATTAATTTTATGGATTTTATCCCAGACTGCTTTTGAGCTAGTGGAAGATGTTATGCTAGAAACATACTTCCTCCAAGAATCCCTTTGGCTTTGCCTTCTTATTCTTCTGGCATTTGCCTTTGCTTTTTTAAAAGCAATCAAATTTCTAGCAGTGGGGTATCTTCTGAAAATCCCCCATGCTTTCTTTTGTGCTTTAAATGCTGCCTCACAATTCTGGTTCCACCATGGTTTCGGATGCTTTGGGTATCTGGTTGATGTTTTCCCCATTGTTTTTTCAGCTGCCTGTATAATACTAGAAGTGTCAACTTCAACTGCGTCATTAATATCAGCAGTATTGACCATTTCCTCAGTGATGTTAGCCAAAGAGGAAAATGAACACCAATCTGCCGTTTCCAGTTTCCAGCGTGGTGGGCCGGCTGTTTCACAGCTTTCTCTGCCTCGGTATTTTAGAAATATTGGGAAGTGGTCACTAGAGAGTGGATTACATCCAACCTCCCATGTAAATGCTGAAAACATGTTTAGACTTGCTAAATATAGATCAATGGCAGTGAACGTTCTTGATGGGGCATGGAAGTATGTCATTTCTCCAGTATTAAATAGACACAGTTGATGATTACCTATAAATCTCTCAATGGCTCTGCCTCTACTATTGATGTCACGACTGCCCCACATATAATTGTGGCCATTAAAATCACCAAGTAAAAGGAATGGTGTTGGCAGCTGTTCAGCCAAGGCATCCAGTTCATTCTCATTGACTCTGACATCTAGTGGCAAGTATATAGAACAAAGTGTGACAGTTACTCCAATTGAAATCCTGACTGCCACAGCTTGCAGATCAGTTGTTATTTGTACCAGCAAGGATGGGATGGGATTTGAAACTACAATAGCAACACCTCCACTGGCACAATTGTGGCTATCATTATCCTTGCGGTAGAGATTGAATCCTTTTGAAGTAATTCTTTCTCCAGGTTTCAGATGGGTTTCTTGGAGTGCCACGCAGAGAGATGATGTAGATGATGTCAAGTGTTTAATGTCAGAGAAGTTGTTGCGTAAATCACGACAGTTCCATTGGATTATTTTGTAATCCATTATGTGTTTGAGGTAGCATTCTTTGTGAAGGTATCCCTCTTTAGTTTTACGGCTGATTTGCCTTTCGGAGGTGAAGTTGGTGGTGTTACCTCCTTATTAGTCTCTTCATCAGAGAAGTCAGAGAACTCACTCATAGACTGAGCCTCTGATCTCCTAGATTTGGAGATGGCTGCTTTTAATTTTTGTTTGTTGAGTGGGTTCTTAGCAGCCTTCTTACAACCCACGTTTCTTGTTATGACCCCTGTTTTAGGTAGGGGTGTTTTGCTTTTCTTGTTCTCCTTTTCTGCTGTTTGGGTAGATTGTATCAACAAACATTTTGCATGGCGTGTTAGCGATTCATTTGGTGAAACAGAAATGTCTGTCTGAACTCCACATCTCTTTGTGGATTTCAGAACAGCAGCAAATGTCTTCTGTCTCACTGGTGCACTTAAAGTGACCATACGACGTGCCTCTGGGTAAGGTATATTATTTATAGTCTTCACCCGCTGTATCTCTTTTTCTCTTTGCCATGTAGGACATTTTTGGGAGTAGGCAGTGTGAGCTTCTTTGCAGTTGACGCAGCATGGAGTAGTTGTACATTCATTACTCTCATGATCTTCGTTTCCACACTGGGCGCATGCACTTTTCCCACGGCAGGATGTTTGTGAGTGTCCAAACCGCTGGCATTTAAAGCAATGCAGTGGATTTGGAATGTATGGGCGAACTTGACAACGGAGATATCCTGCTGCAACAGAAGATGGCAATGTTGGCTTGTTGAACATGATTATAAGATGTTTTGTAGGTATCAACTTGCCATCGTGCCTGATAGAGATGCGTCTGACGGCTGTGACACCTTGATCTGCAAGGCCTATCTGAATATCTGATTCACTTTCAGGCATCAAATCTGCTTCAGATATCACACCACGTGATGAGTTTAAACTCACGTGTGGTGTAATAGTGACTTCTATATCTCCCTAGGTCTTTGTTGACAAAAGTTTTGCCGATTGTTGGGGTGAGGATTTTTGTAAAAGCAGGTCTCCTGAACTCAACTTTTGAATTTTTTTCAAATTTCCAATGGTGGACTGGAACAATTTTTGTATTAGAAGAGGGGAACGTTCAGACAGAGATGTTTCATTGATAGCATGAGCTATAAAATAAGTTGGCTGGTTAGATAAACTTTCATCCTTTGGTGGTATTATATCTGTACATTGATGTTTGATGGTTTTTGAATCCATATTGTAAATTTCAATATTCAGCTCCTAGTGACCCCACCCACCACGGGGCCCAACAAGGGGATGCCGTCACATGGATAATTCCCATAGACCATCACACCAGGGTTTCCCAAGAGCTATACCCTCACAATGCAGTCAAGAAGAGCACATCTTGTTTGACATGTCCGCCCGGTCTGCATCGATCGGTTGACTCCAGGCCGAGGTCAAGAATGACTCAACGACCAGCCGATTGACTCAAACAGAGCCTGATTTGAGTCTCCCGTTTATCCGAAGCAGGGGCCAAAGCATTGTGTTGGATACATTATGTTTCCCCTCAACTATCAGGATCCCCCTTTCCGGCATACAAGACACCACGCACAACAAACACGTGGGTGGACGTTCAGATCCCAGGGATGGTAAAGAGGAGTTACTAAACCATCTCTGGGAGGTCCCCTCACCGCAAACAGGAACCCACATCGAGGGGATTATCGCTTAGGTGTGAAATGGTTGTTATAGTATATATTTCCAGTTTCTGTGTCAGTTTTTATGTCCAAAGGTATGTTTTTATATACAGTAAATAATGCAAAAGAATTTTCTCAAACTTTTAGAGGCTTTCTGCAGTTGGCAAATGATGCATTTGCAGAGAATACACCAGTTATAGTAGTAGTATAGCAGCAGCATTATAGTCCCATTCTTTCTGTAGTTAATAACCCACACAAATTTAAACCCACAAAATGAACTCTAGCATTAGATCAGATCAATTTATTCTGATAGGTTATATAATTTAGTAAATATAATAAAATAATTAGCTGCTTTACTGGAGTTCACTTTATTAACAAGTTTCTCTAAAATATTTTTGAACAACTAACTTTATTATCAGAAAACATACAAGTGAATTAGCTTAATAGCAGTCACCTTCATTCCATTCTTACTTATACTGTATTGGAGAAACTAACCCAAAATAGTACACTAGATTTTTTGGTCATTTTTAGTCAGATTAATTGTGCAACATCATTCACAGTATGTTATATTGCCACCTTAGGGCACTGTTTTCTCCTTTCCCTATCCTACTGATCTTCCCTTCCTGTGGGAAGGCTTTATGCTACCGTTGCCTATGAGTTGGGCAACAGTACTCCATCAACCAGGTAGCCACTAATGTCTCCCAGTCCCTTTCAGTTTTGGACAAGCTAGGAAGACGTTTGGTGTTCGACTTGTTTTTGACAAGCTAGGAAAAAGACGTTTGTTGTTCAACTTGTTTTGGACAAGCTAGGTAAAAAACATTTGTTGTTCGACTTGTTTTCGACAAGCTAGGAAGAAGACGTTTGTTGTTCGACTTGGTGAGTATAGTCCCTTTTTAAAGTGCTCTTAGGTAGTTATCAAAATGTCAAAGCCTTCCTTCAATAGCAGTATATCTATACTATACTTAAGGTTAAAAATAGTCACATCGTGTCTGGATTCCGTGTTACAAACCTGAAAGTGTTTCAGGCCTGCATTCAGTCAGCTCTCGAAGCGAGCTGTAATCTTAAGAATATGATCAAAGACAGCATTGAGATTAGTCTAGCAAAAGCACAGGACATGTTCATGTCCCTGTATCAAAATTATACCAACTTGAAACAACAAAAAGACGCTGAAAGGCTAAGCCTACCTGCATAGACTTCAAGTCCCTCTAACACCCCAAAAAAGTCATATGCCTCTGTCCTAAAATTAGATCTCCCACCTAGAAACGACAAAGTTGTGCTCATTTACAGTAAGGATGAGGGCAAAACCACCAGGACACACTGGACAATCTGGAGTCCAGTGTTAATGTAACGAAATTCAGGGTAGGGATAAGGTCGACCCGTCCGATCAAAGACGGGGTCTTGATAAACTGTAACACCCATGAAGGGGCAAGGCGGCTCATGGAATCCCTCAACAAGAGGGAAGATGTTAGTGTCAGGTCACCAGGACTACATGACCCCCGAATAATAGTACCGATAGTCAAGTGGAAACTCGTCGAGAGTGGTATTAAAAACTTTGTGGAAAGCCAACACTCTGATTTACTGGGTGATGTATCTAGGCACATCAAAAATGTATTGAACATAGGCAAGGAATCTAACAGGGAGCAGTTGTGAGTATTAACAATCCGCCCGAGCTGAGAAAAGCCTTTAGACAGGCAGGGGATATCTTATATATAGGATGGTCCTCTCATAAGGTCCACAAATTCTTCTACTATAAGTGATGTAATAACTGCTTTTCATATTACCATCTAAAATCACAATGCATAGCCAAAAGAGTGTGCCCAGAGTGCAGTGGTACACACTCCTCGTTGGAATGCACCGCAGAAAGATGCGACTTTAAATGTACTAACTGTGTGAAGTATAACGCCTCCAGGAAGCAGACCTAGAAGCACATGGATACCAATCATGCCACCCAAAACCGTAGATGTTCCATATATAGGTATCATTGTGAGATTAGCCGGGCTAATACTCACCAATAGACTTAAGCTAAATTTAAATAATTCTAAGTAAATTAAGGTACACCAAAAATGGGTATAAAAATCATACAGGTATATCTAGACAGATCGTCCACCGTGACAGATCATTTAGTCAAAAACGTTACTGATTTCAGCATTAATATCCCGTCTGGTCTGAAGGTCTAAACTTAAAAATTAATAGAGAAATATTGTTAAAACTGCAAAGGAGTCTATATAAAATTGATTGACGCTTATCGTATGTTCCCGCGAAATTCCACCTTTCTTTTCGCAAATAAAATTCCCATAGATATCTTAATCAAAGAACAAAGCGAATATTTTTTTGCCAAAGCAAGTGGCTCACATCATCATCTCCTGCGCTACACCGGCTGCGGTCCGGTCTTTACCGTATCCCACAAATTCACACGACACGCACATAGTTTCATATGACAGCAATCACTGAATAAAACTATTCACAGATGGCTCAAAAAGCAACAAAAGCGTAGGGTCAAGGATTGCATTGCTCGAAGGCTCTTACATCATGTGATGCATAAATTTTAAACTGCACAGCAACTGCAGTCGTCCAGGCCAAACTCCTGGCGCTTAGGAAAGCATTAAAGCTAAAAACCAAAGACAAAATACACAACATACTTGTAATCTGCAATTCACAGACTGCGATACTCTGCGCAAAGAGACCAAAAATCACAACAAAAGTAAGCATGGAAGTATTCCATCTATTTAAAAATTGCACTTCTCGTTTCAACATGTGCATAACATGGATTAGGTCACATTCCAGATGTCATAAAAATGATTTAGCAGACATGCTAGCAAACGCCGCCTATTTAAATAGAAACATCTTTGTGACACGCCTGCTGGCCTCCGTAAAGCACATCCTTCAACAAGACTCACTCGCTCAAGGCATAGGGCATTCATTGGATGAACGATAATAAAAGTCTAATCACACACAAATTCTTCCCGACAGTAAAAACTAAAGCTGAAATTAAAATAAAATAAAACATAACAACATCTCTGCTCACACAACACAGCAATATTAACAGTTATCTATAGTGATTCAAAGTAATTAATAGTCCAGCATGAAACTGCAACTCTAGCGATTCCGACACTTTGACCCACATCCTAATAGACTGCCGGCTCTTTGATCCATAGAGAAAAATTCTCGTCACCTTCCTGCACGATTATCTAATAGCTTGGCTGTCCAATCTGAACGAACTCACCAGCGATCCAGACATATTCAGCAAATTCTGCAAATGCTACAGACAGTGCACTGCGCTTTATGGTCAATCCTAGCCTAATACATAAAAATCCAGTCAAAAATCATTAGTAAATCCAATTTTTATCTGTTCCCCACGATTACATCAGTTCCTATCCATGTATTCCCGCTATACGACCCTCCAACACTTATGTAGGTCATCACCACAATAACATACCATGTGACAAATGTTGATTCTAAAACACGATGATAATTCAGTCATTTCTGCTTAAATTTCGTGGTGTTTTTAATTATTTAACATTTTTAATATATGTTTAATATTTCATATTATTACTTTATTCTTACGTATTTATTTTACTATTTTATCACCATATTTTATTTTAATATTGTTAATATTTTTTATTTTATATTATTATTTATAAATTTTTAATAACCAACACCCGCTATCCTTATCTATACAAAAACAAACCCGTTTAAATTAACTATGAATATTATTATAAGTAATTACATTTCTAGCAAGGCAAAACACACACTAACAATCCATCTAAAAATTGAACACCTCAACTGCAGATGGCATAAACTATTAGGCTTTCCCCTACCCCCTTGTCACTAAATTTTAAAGTACGCAACAGACATTCTACTTGAATCCACTAAGCAACAAGGAACATAACAATTATAATGCCAAGTAAACTTACCAACACACCAATCGTTCTATCCATTATGCTCCAAGATACCCAGAGTCACAGAATTTAAATGTCTAGGCGTTGTTCTAGACAAACAACTACAATGGACAAAACATGTCAAAAAAGTTAGTGCAAAAGCGGCCCAAGTCTCCACCAGAAACATATTACCTATATACCTATTTACAAGTTTGTTTCATAAATTTATGACTCTTTATTTCCTTTAAATAATTGTACAATATCTCATTCTTAGTCTTGCTCTTGGTGTGTCAAGTAGTGCTTTACTTTTGTGCGTGCAATTTTGTTGGTTTCGGATATCTGTCAGCCAGTTGTTCTGCATTATCCAGTAAGTTTATGATAATTCTATTTATTCCGTAGATTATTATCTAATTTTTAGCGCATAATAACTAAAAAGTAATACGGGTTTTTAGAATAATCCTTTCCCAAATCACGTGGCTTCCCGACCGCACTTTGATCACGTGACGTTTCACAGACTACAATTTTATGAAAAAAAAATGCTAAGTTATTGGCTTCGCTTATGGGCACAAGTATAATAGTTCGCGACTAATGGACGGTATTCGATTTGGGAAGTTCGGAATTTATGGCGGATTCAAAGATTCAACTCAAAAGTATCCGATGTCATCAATCCCCGGATTTCGTGAAGAGACTCCCCCGAGAGTGGGAAGGAAGCATGTTTTATAGCTTTTTGCTAGGAAAATCGGTCACGTGATCGGTTGTTATAGGAGATAAAAATTATAGGTGTTCCCGGGACCTAAAACAAGTGACAAAATTTGGACGCTAACTATAAACTTTTCTGCAAGTCGAGATGCAAGCTGTGTGAAGACAATAGGATGTTGATAGTTATGGAACGAGGGTTTCAAATTTTCCCAGCTTTTTTTTCAATCCGTTATATAACAGAAGTAAAATAATTAAATTTTTAGAATAATAAAATTTCAGGTCTGACAATTCTAACAATCCATAATGGATGTTGTTTTATCGGTCACGTAATCGGTTATTTTATGAAAGAAAACCTCTCAATGGGACCAGGAAGATCCGTTACTATGTCATGCTGATTTGTTTTTCCTAGTTGCGATGTTGGAAATTTATTCCAGCAGGTACTAAAATCACACCCTATATAAAACATGCTCTCACCTTGTTGAGAAGTTGAAGGTATCAATAATGGTTATTCATCAATCTCTTCTTCCTGTTCTGTATCAGTGTCTTCCTCTCTTGTTTCACAGATATCAGGTCACCCTCAGATGATTTGCCATCATATATAATCTTTCCACATCCATATCTGAGAGTATAAAGCGTGCATGCTCCATATTGATGCACTTGATGATAACTCTGTTTGAACACTTCCACTGCTCTAACAAAACTACAAATGCAAACGAATTACATAGAGATTCGCTGAACTTTGTAATCTGTTAGCTAGACACATCTGTTTTCTTTTAAACAAAACAAACTGCAGCTGTCTATCCAGAGCGGGGAAGAAGTTCTTGCTATAATTCACACTATGTCTCAAATTACTTAGCTGGGAGAGGAGTCGATTGTTATTGTGAAAAGACAAGTCAAAGTTTATCAATGTATATTTGTGCTTTAAATAGTGAATATTTGACGCTTTTCGTATATTTTTTCCTATGATTATGCAATATTCAAGAGAAATAAGTTTCCCGGTTAATTTTTCAGCTGAAAGTTTTCTTAAGAAATCTTCTTGTCTAAGTAAAGTCAAATAACATGCAAACTAGTAAAAATACGCTCTAAAATAAAAAATATAGCTAATTTTTTACGTTTGTTTACATTCTGACCTTGATCACGTGGATTGGTTCTTCGCGGGGAATAAATCCAGACCAGATGGTTTTGAAAAAAACTCTCATTCATTCAAGTTCATTCTGTCATAATATAAATTACGAATTAGAGCGTAAAAGGCGTAGAAACAAAGATTTTAATGCCAATTAACAGCAAAAACATCTCCCATAAACTTACTGTAGGAAGGTGGAGTTTTCCAAAAAGATTTATTGCTAGATAGTTTTAAAAACATATTTACATGCCTAAATATTGTAGAATTGCGTAATTTAATGTCAAAAACGTTAAATTAGTTCATTAGAGCTAAAAAAAACTATTTAAAAAGCGAATTTATTCTGATTGTTTACATTTTACTTCGAAGGTTGGAGATGGGATTTTTCGCTACCATTTTTTCTTTCACAAGTCTGTGATTAGTTACAGTAATGTCAACAAAAACAAAAGATACCCAATAAAACTTTAGAAGGAGTTTCCCTTCGATTGTTTTCAACCAACTGTGTGGGTTTACTGTAAATGGTAGGAGTGAGTGTATTTACCGAAATATTTATGGCCCGGGGGTAGTAACAAAACACTTATTGGCTTAAACAAAGTCAATCAACCTACATAAGAGCGAATCGAAGCTGCGATCGCTGGAAAAGTCGAATATAATGCAAATTAATCGAATTTTTTGATTATTTCTTTACATTTGAAATTTTCAAAAAGTAGCAAAAATTAAAATGTTACATGTATATGTTTTAGATCAAACAAAAAAAAACAGCACCTTTGTAAACACATGTGAATGATTTTACCATTTATTTACATATTCTTTATAAAAGACAGACAGACAAAAATGAAAATTTATAGATGTACAAGTGTTTAAAATTGCAGCTCAAAAACAAACTTGAAATAACAACAAAATATCGAAAGATAATAATTTATAGTAAAAAAGATGCATGCGATGATCTCGATGGATGATAGTGATTATCGCTAGCGTGTTTTTTATCCGAATTGTTTTCTACCTGATAGCTCGCACGATGTTTGTGAGACGCTGGCACTTTCCGACTTTTTTTTGCGAGTAAACTCGGCACGCACGGAATATGTTATTTATTGCATTTTTCGCAGTTCCAAATAACTAGAAAACTTAAATATGTTGAAATGTTTTAAAAAATTTCAGAAAAAATGCTGGTAAAAACACTGTCACTGGGCGTCTAACACATGCCATGCGATTTGGGAAAGGATTTATTTTTCTTATTTCTACACTCCATTGACAAACTTTTCTCCTATTGTTAAAGTGAAGTTTTCCATCTTATCTTAGCAAATAAGTTTATAATTCTATTTATTCTGATGAATATTTTGTAATTTTTAGCATATAACAGAAAAATAAAACAATATTTAGAATATTATCCTTATTTTTAGACTTCATTGACAGTCTTTACTGTTTGTGTCAAGTTATCCATCTTATCTTAGCAAGTAAGTTTATAATTCTATTTATTCTGGTAAATATTCTATAATTTTTAGCGTATAACAGAAAAATAAGACAATTTTTAGAATATTTTCCTTATTTGTAGAATGTCTGATAACGAGGAAAGTTATATTGCGCTCTCTGAGAGCAGATCCGAGTCTTACATCCCAAGCATAGACGATTTTAGCAGCTCAAACGAATCAGGAAGAGATGCTGCTAGATCGTTGTGTGATGCTGACACCAGTACTTTTCCAATGCCTCATCCACGGTTTCCATTCACTGGGTCTCCTGGGTGTCATTTTTCTAAAATTCAAGTAACTGAACCTTTAGAATACTTCAAATTATTTTTTGATAACAAGTTAGTTAAAGAAATTACAACAGAAACGAATTGATACACTCTAACGAAACCGCAAACATCCAGCAGGCAGTAAATTCCTGTTTCCATAAAAAAAATGTTTATGTTTTTTAGTGTGATATTATTGCAAGGAATAATTCATTAACCGGATGTAAGGATGTACAAAACCACAAACGAAACACTTTCCACTCAAATTTTTCGAAGATTAATGTCAGAGAAGTTGTTGCGAAAACCACGACAGTGCCATTGGGTTATTTTATAACCCATTATGTGTTTGAGGCAACATTCTTTGTGAGAGTCTCTCTTTAATCTAACAGGGGGTTATTCTTTTAGTAGTGATGTTGGTTTTGTCACCTCCTGATTAGTCTCTTCATCAGAGATATCAGAAAACTCGCTCTTAGAGTGGGCTTCTGATTTTTTACATTTAGAGAGAGCCACTTTCACTCTCTGCTTGTTTAGTGGGTTCTTACTAGCCTATTTTGAACCCAAATTTCTTGTTATAACCCCTGTTTTAGGTAGAAGTGTTTTTTGGTTTTATACTGTCCTTTTCTGGTGTTTCTTTTGATGGATTCAGTAAACATTTCGCATGCCGAGTGAGACATTCCTTTGGGAAAACAAAAATGTCAATTTGAACTCCACATGTCTTTGTGGATTTCAAAGCAGCAGCAAATGTCTTTTGTTTTAGTGGTGCACTTGAACTGACCATACGACAAGCTGCTAAATAAGGTAAATTGTTTACTGTTTTTACACACTGGATTTCTTTTTCTGTTTGCCATGCAAAGCATTTGCAAAAGTAAACGGGATGTGCGTCTTTGGAATTCACACAGCATATAGTAGTGGTACACTCAGGACTCTGGTGACCTTCAACTCAACACTATGCACATATGTTCTTCCCTCGACGTTTGAGAATGTCCAAATCGCTGGCATTTAAAACAACACAGCAGATTTGGAATGTACAGACGAACTGGACAGCGCAAGTATCCTGCAGTAATAAAAGTTGGTAATATCAGCTTGTTGAATGTAAGGAAAATATGTTTGGTTGAGATAGACTTGCCATCTCGATGAATGGACATACGTCAAACGACAGTCACACCTTAATCTAACAGGCCAATCTGAATATCTGTCTCTTCTTCAGACATCAGATCAACCTCCAATATCACACAACAAGATGAGTTTAAGCTTCTGTGTGGTGTGACAGTCACTTGCATGTCTCCCAGTGTCTTTGTTGTCAAGAGTTTTGTCGACTGTTCAGGAGAAACTGTTTCTATAAGTATATCCCCTGATCTCAATTTTTATATTTTCTTCAGATGTCCAATGGTCGATTCAAATAATTTCTGAATCAGAAAGGGAGAGCATTTAGACAGAGGTTTCTCTCCAGTACTATGAACTATGAAATATGAAATATGCTGGCTTGTTAGAAAAGCTAACGTCCTTTGAAAATGCTTTATCTGTACTTAATCACTTTTGTTTTAAAAAATCCATATTCAGAAAAAAATTTTCAGTTCTACTGACCCCACCCACCACAGGGCCCAACAAAAGGATGCCGTCACATAGGAGTTTTCCATAGACCGTCACACCAGGGTTTCCCAAGAGCTATACCCTCACAATGCAGTCAAGAAGAGCACATCTTGTATCACATGTCTACCCAGTCTGCATCAATCAGTTGACTCCAAGCCAAGGACAAGAATGACTCAACGACCAGCCGATTGACTCAAACAGAGCCTGATTTGAGGTTAGTTACTTGGTTGGTTAATTTTTATTAGCACAAAAGCCATGCAGGCTATACTGCGCCACAACACATGGTACAATTCAAAGTAAAAAAAAAATAGAGGAACATATATACACATGAACAAAACATCACAGTTTAACCACTAAAAAGCCAATGATAATATAAATATAAAATCTAGAATATAATAAATAAACAGATAAATAAAAAAACAAAACATGAAATATATACAATAATTTAGGTATGCAACAAAAAGTAAATAAAACAATACAATAAATATATCATCAGATTTCCCTATACATATAAATGACTTTTAAAAAATCCAGTATATTATCCAGATTTGGCCTCTGGCCAAAAATGTCTCTAAAGCTTGCATTTCCGAAATGCTGTCTACGACTCTGGTCAAAAGCAACACAGTTGCAAAATATGTGTTTAACACTTACAGCACAGTTGCAGTGCTGACATACTGGTTCGTCATCTCCCTTCAAAAGGTATTGATGAGTCAGTCGAGTGTGTCCAATTCTCAAACGAGTAAGGATAACCTCAGATTTCCTATCATACTGCCTATTATGTGTACAATGTTCTACCAAAGGTTTGATCTTGTGAAGTTTATTGTGGATTTGTGAATTCCACATGATTTGCCACCTCTCTGCTAGTCGTTTTTTAACGACTAGCTTCAAATCACCTCCTTCAATACGCATTGTATGCTGTGAAGGACTTGCTGACTTAGCAGCTGTATCAGCTTCTTCATTACCTCTTATACCCACGTGGCCTGGGACCCAACAGAACTTCACAAA
>NW_019385124.1:163143-183404 GCF_000671375.1 Centruroides sculpturatus | reverse complement strand
AACAAAATAAATATATTGAAAAATATAAAAACAATAAAAAATTATACTTCAAAAGTTAATTTAGTATCAAAAACGTAAAATATTTGAGTGGCCCAAGACATAGCCAAAGATTGCAGTGCCACAGCACTGGCAAAAATTTGAATTTGCCGACTGGAACTCTTTCGAATAATTGATGTTTCAGATAATTGACTTTCGGATAAACGATGCTCTACCGTATATTTTTTATCACCTCAATTTTATTTTTTAGGGAAAAAATTTACTGGTAATTTACCGGTAAACCGATATTTTAATTTTCATTTACTAAATTACTGGTAAACGAAAAAGTCAGTAAATTTACAATCCCTAGATGGCATAAAATGTAATAATAGAAACTTAGTTTTAGAAAACACTTGGTTTTCGGAAACAAAATTAACCATGTTAAAAATATTAAAAGTAACTTTTTGTTTTGTTTGTCGATTGCCTGTTACACAGGCTGACTACATACAAACATTTCTAAACACACGACAATAGGTTGGTACAGTTTCTGTAGGGAAATGCGTGTAATACTGATGATTACCTCCAATTTTTTTATTTTCTAGGTTAAGGTTTGGTGATAGAGGTTGACAAAGCACATCCTTGCACTAGAAAGTACAAATGAGGTAGAATTTTAATATCCGAACGACATTGGATTTTTGGAGGAATATGCAGGCAAAGTAGGGAAAGCTTTTTAGTTAGAGTAGCAGATAGGAAGGAGAGAAAACTTATGCCTCTCCTTCTAATATGTGGATGAGTAATCTGTAATTATTACAGATAGTGCTAGAGTGTATCAGGGTCTAGAATAATATGGGTTTACGGAACATCACATCGTTTGCCACAAAAAGTATTTTGTCCACCCTAAAAACAAAGACGTTCATACCAACATCATTGAACGTCACTAGCAATCTGTTAACAGCAATGTCAGAAGTTATGATTCTGAAATAGTGGATCAGTATTTAGATGCATTTTTATATTTTGAGAGATATTTTAAAACTAAAGAAGGAAAATTTATCAATGATTTTAGATTTAGATTTAAAGCATTCCTAGATCATATTAAACAAATATATCCAGGAATGGTGAAGGCAAAAGGTATTTGCTGTCATCAAAATATGAACCTGCCTGTAAGATTCAAAAATGAAATGTATGCAATTTTGAGGAGTAAAATAAAATGTAAAAATAATGTAGTTGCTAATAAAAAACTAAAAAAAAAAGTATATCTTAATAAAAATCTACGAAGTAATGCAAGCAATATAAGAAAACAAAAAAGTACTACAGAAAACCATAAATTAAAAACTAATGCAAAAATTATTTTAGAAGAATCACTATGTACGAGTACTTTAGCAACTGTATCAGCAATTCTCGAAAAATATAATGATAAAATTAGATGCATGATATAATTATTACGAAATGCTAGGATTAGTGTTTTGATAAGGTTAAATGGATTATCCTAGTTATAAAATACTAACACGCTTTATTTTTAAATGAATTTCATCCTGTTTACCTTTTAGGTGACAATGATTGTTTTCATTCATCCGTGTCAGTTTTTCTGTTTGGAGATAATACTTTTGTTCAATTAATCAGATTATGCACACTTTATTATTTCATAAAATATAAAAGTAGCATGCATTTACTGATTGAAAATAATAAAACGCAGGTGACATTGAATCACATGGCCTGTTGAATAAGCATTAGCAACAGACTTTTTAATGTGACAAAAAAGCAATATCCATCGATTTTGCACACAGATATTTGGACTAATTCCATATCTATTTACAGTTGCACAATAGCATTAGGTAAACCGATTTACATATATTTAGACATGAGATCTAGTAAAGGTATGTTTTTAAATACAGTAAATAATCCAGAAGAATTTTCTCAAACTCAAACAGACAAAATGTGTGAGTTTGATTAAAAACATTTTTGGTGCAACTATAAAAAGAAATTTCAAAAATAATTTGCAAAATTAAAAAATTTCCATTCTGTTAGACAAAACCACAGATATTTCCAATGTTTACTATGTATTCTTCTCAAATATATTTTTAATAATCAGGTAAAAAGATATTTTTTAGATATAGTCCATGCTGTTTCTAATAGTAATACAGCAAAAGGTTTATATGCATTATTTAATGTTGGAATCAACGATAATGATGTTTTGTAATGTTCTTCTGACGTAATAAAAGGTTGATGGCGCTCTTGACCCTTCAGGAAAAGTGACCTCATTTCACTCTCCCCGTTCTAGCGCTGACCTTCTGTGAGTAGACTATTTGTAATCTTTGTGCGCACTCTATTCTTTTGTTACACGAACAGTTACGTTAATCCAACTGCCTTTTTACTAATCTCTCCGAAAAGCAACATCTAGTCTAACAGGTTATGGGCCCAGTTACAGCAACAACTAATTAAGCATAAAAAGAACAAAAAAATGTGAATTCAAGAAACTTACGTAACAAGAATATTCAAACAGAACACAAAAGATTTCACAATGGTGGATAAAACTTACGTTGCTATCACTAAATTGAACAACAACAACTATCACATTTGGAAATATAAGATAAAATTGCTGTTGATAAAAGACAAGTTATGGGATGTAATACAAATAAAAATACCCTCAGATCCTGACTCATCTTGGTTAACAAAGGACAAAAAGGTGCACATCATAATAGGCCTCCTGATGGTTAGTTACTTAGTTCGTTAGAGTTTATTAACGCAAGGGCCATACAGGCCAAGCAGCGCCATGGCAAATAGTATATATAAATATATATATATATATATATATATATATTTATATTTATANATATATATATATATATAATGTAAGATGTTTAATATAAATCAAAAGATAAACTAATAAATAACAAAATCAATAACAAAACGATACATAACAATATACATGTAAATAATAACAAGATACATACATAAATGAATAAATACATAAATAAATAATCAACAGGGTATATATAAACATTACCTAGATACATAATTAAATATGTTTATAAATATTATTCACTTTCAAAAAGTTCAATAATTTGTCAAAAATTATTAAATCTCTAACTGCATTATTAATTACCAAATTGTCAAAATTTGGCCTCTGGCCCAAAATCTCTCTCAAACTTGCATTTCCAAAATGCTATCTATGACTTTCATCAATAGCTGTGCAGTTGCAAAGCATGTGTTTTACACTTAAAAAGCAGTTGCAATGCTCGCATACTGGCCGGTCTTCACCCTTCAAAAGGTATTGATAAGTCAACCAAGTATGCCCAATTCTCAAACGAGTAAGAATTACTTCAGATCTCCTGTCATACTGTTTATTATGTGTCCAATTTTCTATATTTGGCTTGATCTCATGTAGTTTATTATGGACTTGTGCATTCCACACGTTTTGCCATCTTTCTGCTAGTCGTTTTTTAACTACTAGCTTCAAATCGACTCCTTCAATATGCATTATATGCTGAAAAGAAGTAGCTGACTTTGCAGCTGCGT
Organism: Centruroides sculpturatus; assembly: GCF_000671375.1. Lineage (NCBI taxonomy): Eukaryota > Metazoa > Arthropoda > Arachnida > Scorpiones > Buthidae > Centruroides > Centruroides sculpturatus. Next base: position 179,912 of record NW_019385124.1, on the reverse strand, counting down.
CAGCTTCTTCATTCCCTTTTATACCTACATGGCCTGGGACCCAACAAAATTTTACAAAGAAATTACTCACAGTAAGATGGCAAAACAGTTTACGAATTTTAATCACTATTGACTGAGAACTAGGTTCACATGAGATCAAAGCCTGAAGTGCACTAACTGAGTCAGTGTAAATAACACAGCAACGATGACCTTTCCTATTTATATACTTTAAAGCTAAATAAATACCATGCAACTCTGCAGAAAAGATGGAAGAATTCGATGCAATTTTTTCTGCCACGATTTCATCCTGGCAAACGAAAGCTGAGCCAACGTAATCATCAGATTTAGATCCATCTGTATAAATAGGAATTAAATTCCTGTCATGGTGTTGAATTTCTGCAAAGTGCTGCCTGTTAACATAATCTGGGGTGGATTCCTTTGGAAATTGCTTTAAGCTAAGGTCAACATTTATCACAGGAGTTGACCAAGGAAATATATTACAGACCTCTAGCTGTGAAATGTCGCCTGTGTTCAGATCAATTGTGCTGCTATCATTCTCCATTCATATGGCGAATGAAGGGACACTGCTTGGGCGAGCTTCAAATAACCTTTTCAGCTGAGTATCTAATACTGTACAATCAACTGAAGGTTTAGAGTAAGATTTCTGTTTTATATAGTAAAATAGAGACAACTGTTCTCTCCTGAGAGATAGTGGAGGCTCATAAGCATCCACATACAANTCTAATACTGTACAATCAACTGAAGGTTTAGAGTAAGATTTCTGTTTTATATAGTAAAATAGAGACAACTGTTCTCTCCTGAGAGATAGTGGAGGCTCATAAGCATCCACATACAAGCTTTGTACAGGGGAAGTTCAAAATGCACCAGTGCACAAACGTATTGCTTGATAGTGGATTCGACCCAGCATCCGAAGAGTAGATTCTCGCGCAGAGCCATAAACAATGCAACCGTAATCCAGCTTAGAGCAGACAAGGGCCCTATAAATCCTGAGCATAGAAACTTTGTCTGCTCCCCAGGATGAGCAGCATAGTACCTTTAAAAGGTTTAGAGATTTTAAACATCTACTCTTCAGGTTGCGCAAGTGTGGCAAAAATGTCAGTTTTCGGTCGAAATAAACACCCAAAAACTTAGCCTTATTCACCATTGGAATTTTATCACCATTTAGGTGAATTTCAAAATCCAGGTGCAAACCACGCCTTCGGCAAAAGTGGATGCACAATGTCTTCGCTGCATTAAACGTAAACCCATTGGTCTTGGACCAATCACATATGTGATTTAGGAAAGTTTGAAGTTGTCTCTCAATGAAACTCATATTACTAGACTGACAGATCTGAAAGTCATCTACATACAAAGAGTGTTTCACACTGGGAGGGAGACAGTTAGCTATGCTGTTACTTTTAATTAGGAACAAAGTCACACTCGAAATTGAGGAACACCTTCTTGTGTGAAGAGCCTAGATAAAGCGTTGCCCATCCTAACTTGGAATCTTCGATTCTGTAAAAAGTTTTTTATAAAAATTGGCAAATTACCCCGCATTCTGAATTGGTGTAGATCACGAAGTATCCCGTATCGCCAACAGCGATCATAGGCCTTCTCTATGTCAAAAAACACAGACACTAAGTGCTGTCTTCAAACAAACGCTTCACGCATAGATGTTTCAAGGTTTACCAGGTTATCAGTGGTACTTCTGTTCCTACAAAAACCACTCTGATGTGGTGAAAAGTATTCCTTTTTCTCTAAGAGATACTTTAGACGCCTGTTTACCATTCTCTCGAAAAGTTTACAGAGACAACTTGTCAGAGAAATTGGTCTGTAATTAGAGAGAATTCTTGTGATCTTTACCAGGTTTGGGAATGGGAATAATGATAGATAGCCTCCAAGAGTTTGGAAAAGTATGTTCTGTCCATATTCTGTTAAACAGATGCAAGAGATTAGAAAGGGAATTGTTTGACAGATTTTTAATCATGCTGTAGTGGATTTTATCCAAGCCTACAGCACTATTCCCCGAGCAAGAGATTGCTGTATGTAATTCAATTCTAGTGAATGGCACATTATATTCCTCATTAGATGAGGAGTAAAAGTTTAAACACTGTTTTTCTCTTTAAGCTTTATAAGCTTGAAAATTCCTTGAATACACAATACTGCTGGATGAAGCATAAAATGTTTCACCCAATAAATCAGCAATACGTTATATATCGCTGACTATTGTGCCATAATTTTCCAGCATGGACAGAGAGTGAGAAGCATATTTCCCATTAATTTTATGGATTTTATCCCAGACTGCTTTTGAGCTAGTGGAAAATGTTATGCTTGAAACATACTTCTTCCAAGAATCCCTTTGGCTTTGCCACCTTATTCTTCTGGCATTTGCCTTTGCTTTTTGAAAAGCAACCAAATTTTCAGCAGTGGGGTATCTTCTAAAAATCCCCCATGCTTTCTTTTGTGCTTTAAATGCTGCCTCACAATTCTGGTTCCACCATGGTTTACGATGTTTTGGATATCTAGTTGATGTCTTCCCCATTGTTTTTTCTGCTGCCTGAATGATACTAGAAGTGACAACCTCAACTGCATCATTGATATCAGCAGTATTGACCATTTCCTCAGTGATGTTAGCCATAGTGGAAAATGCAGGCCAATCTGCCGTTTCCAGTTTCCAGCGTGGTGGATGGGCTGTTTCACAGCTTTCTCTGCCTCGATATTTTAGAAATATTGGGAAGTGGTCACTGGAAAGTGGATTAGATCCAACCTCCCATAAAAATGCTGAAAACAGGTTTAAACTTGCTAATGATAGATCAATGGCAGTGAAAGTTCTTGTTGGGGCATGAAAGTACGTCACTTCTCCCGTATTAAATAAATAAATTTGTTGATTGCCTATGAATCTTTCAATGGTCCTGCCTCGACGATTAATGTCGGGACTGCCCCACATCGGATTGTGACCATTGAAATCACCGAGTAACAGGAACGGAGTTGGCAGCTGTTCAACTAATGCGTCCAAATCATCCTCATTGGCTCTGACGTCTGGTGGCAAGTATATAGAGCAAACTGTGACAGTTACACCAATTGAAATTTTGACTGCCACAGCTTGCAAGTCAGTGGTTATTTGTATTGGTAAGGATGGGATGTGGTTTGAAACCAGGATAGCCACACCCCCACTGGCACGGTTGTGGCTATCATCATCCTTGCGATAGAGATTGAATCCTTTTAAAGAAATACTTTCTCCAGGTTTTAAATGGGTTTCCTGGAGTGCCACACAGAGAGATGAGGTAGATGATGTCAAGTGTTTAACCCCTTCTGAGCTGCTCTCGAGTGTGACTCGAGCAAGTTTTATAGCGTTACGTAAAAATCGGTCGTTAAGGCCACTTTTAAAAAAATTATTTTTTTTGAATTTTTGGAATGTNAGTTGCAGTGCTGACATACTGGTTCGTCATCTCCCTTCAAAAGGTATTGATGAGTCAGTCGAGTGTGTCCAATTCTCAAACGAGTAAGGATAACCTCAGATTTCCTATCATACTGCCTATTATGTGTACAATGTTCTACCAAAGGTTTGATCTTGTGAAGTTTATTGTGGATTTGTGAATTCCACATGATTTGCCACCTCTCTGCTAGTCGTTTTTTAACGACTAGCTTCAAATCACCTCCTTCAATACGCATTGTATGCTGTGAAGGACTTGCTGACTTAGCAGCTGTATCAGCTTCTTCATTACCTCTTATACCCACGTGGCCTGAGACCCAACAGACCTTCACTAAAAATTTCTCGTAGTGAAATGACAAATTAGTTTCTGAATTTTAATAACTATGGAGTAAGAACTACGTTCATACGAGATCAAAGCCTGATGTGTACTAACTGAGTCAGTGTAAATCATGCAGCAACGATGCCCTTTCCGATTTATATACTTTAAAGCTAAATAAATACCCTGCAACTCCGCAGAAAAGATGGAAGAATTCGGTGCTATTTGTTCTGCAACAATTTCATCCTGGCAAACAAAAGCTAAACCAACATAGTTATCCGATTTAGATCCATCGGTGTATATAGAAATTGAATTCCTGTTACAATGTTGAATTTCTCCGAAGTGCTGTCTATAGACATAATCTGGCATGGTTTCTTTGGAAACTGCTTTAAGCTTAAATCAACATCTATCACAAAAGTTGACCAAGGTAAAATACTATTAACCTCAACATGTGAAATGTTCCTTGTGTTAATGTAAATCGTGCTGCTTACATTCTCCATTCTCATGTTGAATGTAGAAACACTACTTCAACAAGCTTCAAACAGCCTTTTCAGCTGAGTATCTGGACAATTAGCTGTAAGTTTTTTCTGAGATTTTTGTTTAATGTAATAAAAAAAAAACAACCGTTCTCTCCTCAGTAATGGTGAAGGCTAATAAGCATCCACATACAAACTTTGAACAGGTGAAGTTCGAAATGCACCGGTGCACAAATGCAAAGCTTGATGGTAAATTGGATCCAGCATCCGAAGAGTAGATTCTTGCGCAGAGCCATAAACAATGCAACCGTAGTCCAGCTTAAAGCGAACAAGGGCCCTATAAATCCTGAGCATCGAAACTTTGTCTGCTCCCCATAATGAGCAGCGTAGTACCTTAAAAAGGTTTAATGATTTTAAACATCTACTCTTCAGGTTGCGCAAGTGTGGCAAAAATGTCAGTTTTTCGTCGAAAGAAACACCCAAAAACTTAGTCTCATTCACAATTGAGATTTTATCCCTGTTTAAATAAATTTCCGGATCCAAATGCAAACCACACCTTCAACAAGAGTAGATGCACGAAATCTTCTCAGTGTTAAAACTAAAACCATTAGTCTTGGACCAATCGTCTATGCGATTTAGGGAAGTTTGTAGTTGTCTCTCAATAAAACTCACGTTGCTGAACTGGCAGATCTGAAAGTCATCCACATACAAAAAGTGTTTCACACTAGGGGGGGAGACAGTTAGCTATGCTATTAATTTTAATTAGGAACAGAGTCACACTCAAAATAGAGCCTTGAGGAACACCTTCTTGTTGCGTGAAAGGCCTAGATAAAGTGTTGCCCATCCTGACTTGGAATCTTCGATTCTCTAAGAAGTTTATGAAAATTGGCAAATTACCCCGCAATCCAAAATGGTCCAGATCACGAAGTATCCCATATCACCAACAGCGATCATAGGCCTTCTCTATATCAAAAAACACAGACACTAAGTGCTGTCGTCTAACAAATGCTTTGCGTATAGTTGTTTCAAGGTTTACTAAGTTATCAGTGGTACTTCTGTTCCTACGAAAACCACTCTGAGGTGGTGATAAGTATTCATTTTTCTCTAAGAGATAATCAGACGTCTGTTTACAATTCTCTAAAAGAGTTTACACAGGCAACTTGTCAGATAGATTGGTCTGTAAGTTAAAAAATTCTTGTGGTCTTTACCAGGCTTGGAAATGGGAATAATGATAGATAGCCTCCAAGAGTCAAAAAAAGTATGTTCTTTCCATATTCTGTTAAACAAACACAGCAGATTATGAAGGGAATTGTTTGACAGATTTTTAATCATGCTGTAGTAAATTTCATCCGAGCCTACAGCACGATTCCCCAAGCGAGAAATTGCTGTATGTAGTTCTATGTTAGTGAATGTCACATTATATTCCTCATTAGATGAAGAATGGAACTTTAAATATTGTTTTTCACTTCAGGCTTTATAAGCCTGAAGATTTCTTAAATACATAATATTGCTGGATAAAGCAGAAAATGTTTCTCTCAACAAATCAGCAATACCCTGTATATCGCTGACTATTGTGCCATTTTCTAGCATAAACAGAAAATGAGAATCATATTTCCCATTAATTTTGTGGATTTTGTCCCAGACTGCTTTAGAGCTGGTGGAAGATGTTATGCTAGAAACATACTTCCTCCAAAAATCCCTTTCACTTTGCCTTCTAACTCTTCTGGCATTTGCCTTTGCTTTCTTAAAAGCAGTGAAATTACTAGCAGTGGGTATCTTCTGAAAATCCCCCATGCTTTCTTTTGTGCTTTAAATGCTGCCTCGCAATTCTGATCCCACCACAGTTTCAAATGCTTTGGATATCTGGTTGATGTTTTCCCCATTGTTTTTTCAGCTGCCTGTATAATACTAGAAGTGTCAACTTCCACTGCGTCATTAATATCAGCAGTATTGACCATTTCCTCAGTGATGTTAGCCAAAAAGGAAAATGCACGCCAATCTGCCGTTTCCAGTTTCCAGCATTGTAGACAAGCTGTTTCACAGCTTTCTCTGCCTCGGTATTTTAGAAATATTGGGAAGTGATCACTAGAGAGTGGATTACATCCAACCTCCCATGTAAATGGTAAAAACATGTTTAGACTTGCTAAATATAGATCAATAGCAGTGAATGTTCTTGTTGGGGCATGGAAGTATGTCACTTCTGCAGTATTAAATAAATATTGTTGATAATTGCCTATGAATCTTTCCATGACTATGCCTCAACGGTTGATGTCCGGACTGGCCCACATTGGATTATGCCCATTAAAATCACCCAGTAAAAGGAATGGAGTAGGCAGCTGTTCAACTAATGCATCCAATTCATTNTTTGCGAGGGTATCCCTCTTTAATTTAACAGGCGGTTTCTCTTTTGGAGGTGACTTTGGTTTTGAAACCTCCATATAAGGCTCTTCATCAGATATGTCAGAAAACTCACTCATAGATTGAGCTTCTGATTTTTTTGAGACTTTAGAGATGGCTGCTTTCACTCTTTGTTTGTTAAGTGGGTTCTTACTGGCTTTTTTAGAACCCACATTTCTGGTTGTTACTCCCATTTTAGTTAGAGGTTTTGGTCTTTGTGTTCTCCTTTTCTTCTGATTGTGCAGATGGAATCAATAAGCATTTTGCATGGCGAGTAAGAAATTCACTTGGGGATACAGAAGTATCTGTTTGAACCCCACATGTCTTGGTAGATTTCAACACAGCCTCCTGATGGAAGACAATCAACTGCCATTAGTAAGAAAAGAAACTACAGCTAAAGGAACTTGGAAAGCCATAAGGAAACACCATGTTAAGCTACACTATCAAATCAAGTTTACCTATTAAAGAAAATTTGCAATTTAAACTACAAGATAACAGCATCATGGAGATACACTTGGCCAACATGGAAGAATTGGTTGATCGTCTTATGGCAATGAAAGAAACTCTAGCTGAGAAATTAAAAATAGCATTATTACTTAGTAGCTTGCCAGACAGCTATAACACTTTAATAACAGCACTAGAGGCTCGTCCAGAAGATGATTTAACTCAGGAGTTAGTACATAATAAATTACTTGAGGAACACTTCAGAAGAAAGACCTCATCAAATGAAGAATATGAAGCGGATAAAGCATTTATAGTGGGAGCACACCCAGTAACTCATAAAAGGAATTTGCTCAAAAGTTGTTATTTTTGCAAAAAACAGGGACATGTAAAGAAAGAATGTAGAAAATATGCAACATGGAAAGAAAAACATCCAAATCACATCAACAAAATTTATGTGGAAAGTAATGAACAACATCCAGAAAAGGAATCCTACATATGTTTTAAGACAGGAACACAAAATGAAATTCATCAATGGTACGTAGACTCGGGAGCTTCATCACATATGTGTTGTGAGAAGAATTTATTCACAACCATTAATAGACGGGCTGTTTCACAGCTTTCTCTGCCTTGATATTTTAGAAATATTGGGAAGTGGTTACTGGAAAGTGGATTAGATCCAACCTCCCATGTAAACGCTGAAAATAGGTTCGGGGTTGCTAGTGATAGATCGATGGCAGTGAATGTCCTTGTTGGGGCATGGAAGTATGTCACTTCTCCTGTATTAAACAAATACAGTTGCTGGTTGCCTATAAATCTTTCAATGGTCCTGCCTCGACAATTAATGTCAGGACTGCCCCATATTAAATTATGGCCATTGAAATCACCTAGTGAAAGAAACAGAGTAGGCAACTGTTCAACCAAAGCATCCAATTCATCCTCGTTCACTCTGACATCTGGTGGCAAGTATATAGAATAAACTGTGACAGTTACTCCAATTGCAATTCTGACTGCCACAGCTTGCAAATCAGTTGTTATTTGTATCAGCAAGGATGGGATGTGATTTGAAACTACAATAGCCACACCTCCACTGGCACGGTTGTGGCTATCATCATCCTTGCGGTAGAGATCAAATCCTTGTAAAGTAGTTCTATCTCCAGGTTTTAGATGTGTTTCCTGAAGTGCCACACAGAGAGGTGAAGTAGATGATGTCAAGTGTTTAATGTCAGAGAAATTGTTGCGGAAACCACAACAGTTCCATTGGATTATTTTGTAATCCATTATGTGTTTGAGGCGGCAGTCTTCGCGAAAGTGTCCCTCTTCAATTTTACTGAAAATTTTCCTTTTGAAGGTGAGGGTGGTTGGGTCCCCTCCATATTATTCTCTTCATCAGAAATATCAGAGAACTCACTCATGGATTGAGTCTCTGATCTCTTTGATTTAGAGAGAACTGCTTTCAATTTTTGTTTGTTCACTCAAGGATACACACAGAAGTATGGCTTTGACTACGATGACGTATATGCCCCATGATCAAAACTGCCACCCTTCGAACACTCCTAACTATAGCCGGAATTAAGAACATGATAGTTAAGCATTATGACATCAAAACAGCTTACTTAAACAGAGACTTATCACACAAGGTATACATGAAACAACCTGAAGGATACAAAGAAGGATCGCCAGACATGGTTTGCAAATTATTGAAAAATATATATGGCTTGAATGAATGGAATAAAAAATTCAATGCAACGTCGCTATCTAAAGGATTTAAAAGAAGTGTAGCCGATCTCTGTCTCTCTGTCATAAAAGATGCTTGTATTTAGCAATTCACGTAGATGACGTAATAGCAATGGCCATAGACCAGGCATGTCAAACACGCAGCCCGCCAATACATAGGTTGCGCCCCACCGAGACTTTGTAAAATTTTTAAATATCAAGCGACGTTTGAAGTTGGAAAGTTTAAACTTTTTGCTTCACGCTGGCGTCGTGTGTGGTTGCATGATTGCTTGGGACGCTGCGCGCTGGAGCGAGGCGTCAAATGAAAAACAGCGGCCGAAGCCAAATGGAGATAAAAACGCCAGACAATCAGAAACATGATAGAACGCGAAGCAATCTAATCCGAGACACGACACATTTTGTGTGGCCATCAGCCATACTGATATTTGAACATCACATTTGTACAAGTCGTCACAAAGTTTGCAAATGATATTTTGAACTCTAATGTGGATTTTGGTTTTTTATTCATATTAAACTAAAAAGTTATTTAATAAAAATATAATCAAACTTCAAGAACACTGAGTAAGAAAAAATCAATTGAAGAGGAACATGATAATTTTCAAGAAAAATGGGAATTGCAATATTTTTGTGTCCAAAACAAGAATAAAATATTATGCTTGATATGTAACAACTCTATTTCAGTTCCTAAGGAATATAATATTAAAAGGCACTATGACAGAAATCATAAAAGAAACTATGACCAATATATTGAAAAACTTAGTGAAGACAAATTGTCGGAATTGAAATCAATTCTTCAAAAACAACAAAGTTTATTCACTAAATGTGTTGAAGACAATACAGCTGCTGTAAAAGTTAGTTATATATTATCACATTTAATCACAAGTAGATCAAAACCATTTACTGAAAGGGAATTTATTAGTGAATGCTTAATTAATACGGTGGAAGTATGTCCAGCAGAAATAAAAAAATTTTAAAGTGTAAGTTTAAGTCGAAATACTGTAGCTAGCAGAGTTGATGAAATAGCCGAAAATTTGAGAAATAAGCATAATTCAACAATATCAACATTTNAATCCTTTTAAAGTAATGCTTTCTCCAGGTTTCAAATGAGTCTCCTGGAATGCCACACAGAGAGATCAGGTAGATGATGTCAAGTGTTTAATGTCAGAGAAGTTGTTGCAGAAACCAACACAGTTTCATTGGATTATTTTGTAATCCATTATGTGTTTGAAGCAGCTTTCTTTGCCTGGGTATCCCTCTTTAATTTTACAGGGGGTTTCTTTTTTGAAGGTTACATTGGTTTTGTAACCTCCGTGTGGGTCTCTTCTTCAGAGAAGTCAGAGAACTCACTCATAGATAGAGCCTCTGATTTTTTAGATTTAGAGAGAGCAGCGTTCACTCTCTGTTTAACGGGTTCTTACTTGCCTTTTTGGAACCCAGGTTTCTTGTTATTACCCCTGTTTTAGGTAGGAGTGTTTTCAATTATATATTCTCCTTTTCTAATGTTTAAGTAGATGGTATAAGTAAACATTTTGCATGGCGTGTGAGAGATTCATTTGGGGAACAGAAATATCTGATTGAACCCCACATGTCGTTGTAGACTTCAAAGCAGCAGCAAATCTCTAGTGTTTCAAGGGGCCACTTGAAGTGACCATGTGCCGAGCCTCTGGGTACGATATGTTGTTAACTGTTTTTATGCACTGAATCTCTTTCTCTTTGCTATGCAGGGCATTTCCGAGAGTAGGCAGGATGGGCATCCTTGCAGTTTACACAGCATGAAGTGTTGGTACACTCAGTACTCTGATGGCCTTCAGCTCCACACTGTGCACATAAACTTTTGCCTCTACAGGATGTTTGAAAATGTCCAAATCGCTGGCATTTGAAACAATGCAGCGGATTCGGGATATATGGGCGAACCGTACAGTGCAAATATCCTGCGGTAAGAAAGGATGGTAATGCTGGTTTATTGAATGTGATAATTAGATGTTTTGTAGGGATTATCTTGCCATCCCGAAGTATGAAGATGCGTTGTATGGCAGTAACTCCTTGATCTGAAAGGCCGATCTGAATATCTGATTCGTCCTCAGACATCAGATCTATTTCAGATATCACACCATGTGATGAGTTCAAGCTTGTGTGTGGTGTGATAGTGACTTGTATGTCTCCTAGAGATTTCATTTTCAATAGGCTTTCTGACTGTTAAGGGGAGGCTGCTTCTAGCAGATCTCCTGACCTTAACTTTTGGATTTTTTTAAGATGCCCAATGGTCGATTCAAAGAGTTTTTGAATCAGAAAGGAAGAACGTTTAGATACAGGTGATTCTGCTTTGGCATGCACAATGAGATATGATGGTTGGTTGGAGGAACTAACCTCCTTTGGTGAAGCATTAGTACATGTTTGCTTGTTCTTTAATGAATCCATATTTAGAAAAAATTATTAAGCTCCTAGTGACCCCACCCACCATGGGGCCCAACTACGAGATGCCGTCACATGGGAATTTCCCATAGTTCCCATGGAAAGTTTTTCTCTGGAGCTATACCCTCACAATGCAGTCAAGAAGAGCACATCTTCTCTGACGCGTCAACCCGGTCTGCATCAATCGGTTGAATCCAGGCCGAGGTCAAGAATGACTCAACGACCAGCCGATTGACTCAAACAGAGCCTGATTTGAGCCTCCCATTTATCCGAAGCAGGGGCCTAAGCAGTGTGTTGGGGACGTTATGTTGCCCCTCAACTACCAGGATCCCCCTTTCCGACATACAGGACACCACGCACGGCAAACACGTGGGTGAACGTTCAGATCCCAGAGATGGTAAAGAAGAGTTTCTAAACCATCTGTGGGAGGTCCCCTCACCATGGACAGGAACCCACATCAAGGGTTTTATCAAAAGGTATTGACCAAGATAATATACTACAGACCTCTATCTGTGAAATGTTGCCTGTGTTCAGATCAATCGTGCTGCTCACATTCTCCATTCTTATGGCGAATGTAGGGACACGACTTTGGCGAGCTTCAAATGGCCTTTTCTGCAGAGTATCTGATACTGTACAATCAACTAAAAATTTAGTAAAAGATTTTTTCTATATAATAAAAAAGAGACAACTCCGCCAATGCCGGTCCCAAGCCCGGAGCTCCATCGCGCAAGGGATGGAGAAGGAGGAGGGGGAGCAGTAACACCTCGTAAAAAAACCTGGGTTCATCTGGCTCCGGATGATAGCACTCTGTAAGGGCCCCTGTCAAGGGTTACAGATGAAGAGGACCAACGACATTGGTGACGGACGAGGACAATAGTCCCAACAACAGTTTTGGCGGAAGAGTACTCTTTCAAGATGAATTTACATCCAGACACGACGGTTCTCGTATCGAGGGGTACTCTGGTCAGCGTCGGTTCTTTATGTTAGGAGCGGCTGATTAGAATCTTCTAGGACTTACAATCTTAGTTGTAACATTGAAACAAAACATCTGCTTTTGTTTCCCCAAACTTAAATTCTAAACAACTATGCATGATGATAATTAGTTGTTTGTATGTGGTCCAAAGATGGCCGGAATCGACACAAGAAGAAGAAGAAAAAAGAGACAACTGTTCTCTCCTAAAAGATAGTGTAAGCTCACAAGCATCCACGTACAAACTTTAAACAAAAAAGGTTCGAAATGCACCAGTGCACAAAAAGTACGAGGGAAGTATATTCAAATAGTATTTGATTATTTAATGACAATTTGTCCAACAACTGTTGAATCAGAAAGAGTATTCTCGGAATCTGGATTATTTTGTACAAAAATAAATCAAAATTAAAAGATAAGACTTTAAATGATTTAAGTTTCTTGAAATGTTATTTTTTTTTCAAAATGGTAATCAATAAAATGTTATTAGGTACTACATATTATTTCTGTTGTATTTTTATTTTTCTATATTATTTTTATTTGTTCCTAAAAGTTATTATTATAGTTTGTTTAGAATAGCACTTTATTTTTTTTATATTCTATATTTTTGAAATAAAGAATGTGAAATGGAAATCAAAATGACTTACAGTAGAGCGTCGTTTATCTAAATCAATTGGGAACTGGGATTGTTCGGATAATCGATATTTCAAATGACCGATTATGTACGAAAAAATATATTAACCTATCGCATGTTGAAATTTTTCTCCGTTGTGTGTCGCTTCACATTGAATTTTTGTCGATGTTAAGCCTAATGAAGACTATTGTATCGTTATGAATTATTTTGTACAAACAAAAAAATATATATTTTTTTTTTTTTTTTTTTTTATTAGATAAGTGCACCACTCCTATGGGAGTATAACACTAAGATACATAAAGCAAGATAAATGATTCAAAGTAAACATAAAATTAGAAAGTTCTGCTTTTAGTGAAGACTAAAAGTAATATTAGAAATTAGAAATTATGAAAAGTCTTTTCTTCCATATATTTTGAATATAACTGTAAAAGGTATCAAACAGAGGCTTCTGTACAAGTTTATCCAGTGGACATGGCCACCTGAAACCATGCATGAAGATTTCTAATTTCATTATAAGTCTATCTTGATCATAAATAGGACAATGGTAGATCATATGGTCAACAGTATCAAGGTTTCCTGTGGAACAAAAGCAAAAGGCAGTTTCTGCCCGGTTATACATCGCCAGGTAGCTCCTAAAATTACCATGCTCAGTAAGAAGTTGAGCAGTAGTAAACGTCAGAAATCTAAGTGGTGAAGAGAGTCTGCTATCAACACTAGGAAAATACAGTCTGGTTATTTTACCCGTCTTACTGCTCAACCATTGCTGGTTCCACTTCTGCATAGCATTTGCACGGATATAATTTTTAAGGCTGCTGCGTGAGAAAGGAATGNAACAAAATAAATATATTGAAAAATATAAAAACAATAAAAAATTATACTTCAAAAGTTAATTTAGTATCAAAAACGTAAAATATTTGAGTGGCCCAAGACATAGCCAAAGATTGCAGTGCCACAGCACTGGCAAAAATTTGAATTTGCCGACTGGAACTCTTTCGAATAATTGATGTTTCAGATAATTGACTTTCGGATAAACGATGCTCTACCGTATATTTTTTATCACCTCAATTTTATTTTTTAGGGAAAAAATTTACTGGTAATTTACCGGTAAACCGATATTTTAATTTTCATTTACTAAATTACTGGTAAACGAAAAAGTCAGTAAATTTACAATCCCTAGATGGCATAAAATGTAATAATAGAAACTTAGTTTTAGAAAACACTTGGTTTTCGGAAACAAAATTAACCATGTTAAAAATATTAAAAGTAACTTTTTGTTTTGTTTGTCGATTGCCTGTTACACAGGCTGACTACATACAAACATTTCTAAACACACGACAATAGGTTGGTACAGTTTCTGTAGGGAAATGCGTGTAATACTGATGATTACCTCCAATTTTTTTATTTTCTAGGTTAAGGTTTGGTGATAGAGGTTGACAAAGCACATCCTTGCACTAGAAAGTACAAATGAGGTAGAATTTTAATATCCGAACGACATTGGATTTTTGGAGGAATATGCAGGCAAAGTAGGGAAAGCTTTTTAGTTAGAGTAGCAGATAGGAAGGAGAGAAAACTTATGCCTCTCCTTCTAATATGTGGATGAGTAATCTGTAATTATTACAGATAGTGCTAGAGTGTATCAGGGTCTAGAATAATATGGGTTTACGGAACATCACATCGTTTGCCACAAAAAGTATTTTGTCCACCCTAAAAACAAAGACGTTCATACCAACATCATTGAACGTCACTAGCAATCTGTTAACAGCAATGTCAGAAGTTATGATTCTGAAATAGTGGATCAGTATTTAGATGCATTTTTATATTTTGAGAGATATTTTAAAACTAAAGAAGGAAAATTTATCAATGATTTTAGATTTAGATTTAAAGCATTCCTAGATCATATTAAACAAATATATCCAGGAATGGTGAAGGCAAAAGGTATTTGCTGTCATCAAAATATGAACCTGCCTGTAAGATTCAAAAATTAAATGTATATAATTTTGAGGAGTGTAAAATAAAATGTAAAAATAATGTAGTTGCTAATAAAAAACTAAAAAAAAAAGTATATCTTAATAAAAATCTACGAAGTAATGCAAGCAATATAAGAAAACAAAAAAGTACTACAGAAAACCATAAATTAAAAACTAATGCAAAAATTATTTTAGAAGAATCACTATGTACGAGTACTTTAGCAACTGTATCAGCAATTCTCGAAAAATATTATGTTAAAATTACCTGTATGATAAAATTACTTCGAAATGCCAAGATTAGTGCTTTTGATAAGGTGAAATATAAAATAGATTATCCTAGTTATGATATATTACACCCGTTATTTTTAACTGAATTTTATCCTGTTTCCGTTTTAGGTGACGGTGATTGTTTTTATTCATCCGTGTCAGTTCTTCTGTTCGGAGACAGTACTTTTGTTGAATTAATTAGATTATGCACACTTTATTATTTTATAAAATATAAAAGCAGCATGCATTTATTGATTGAAAAGGACCAAATGCAGGTAACTTTGGAACACATGGCCCGTGGAATAAGTGTTAGCAATAGACTTTTTAATGTGGCAAAAGAGAAATATCCATCGATTTCGCATACAGATATTTGGGCCAATTCTATATCTATTTATAGTTGCGCAATAGCATTAGGTCGACCAATTTACATATATGTAGATATGAGGTCTAGTAAAGGTACGTTTTTAAATGCAGTAAATAATCCAGAAGAACTTTCTGAAATTTTTAGAGGCGGCTTTTTGCAGTTGGCGAATGATGCATTTGCAGAGCATACACCAGTTAGAGTAGTATTATATCAACAGTATTATAGTCCCATTCTTTCAGTAGTTAATAACCCACATGAATTTAAACCCACAAACAGAACTTTTTCCTCTTTAGCATTAGAGCAGATGGATTTATTCTGATAGGTTATATAATTTAGTAAATATAATAAAATAATAAGCTGCTTTACTGGAGTTCACTTTATTAACAAATTTCTCTAAAATATTTTCGAATAACTAACTTTATCGTCAGGAAACGCACAAGCGAATTAGCTTAATAGCAGTGAGTCACCTTTATTCCATTCTTACTTATACTGCATAGTACTGGATCTTTGTTAAGGGTGACCCATGGTCAATTCCTTTCTATCTTAATTGGGATTAAGCCCCGATACCGACGGTGCCACCTTTTTGCACCTGGTTTTCGGTATCGTCAGGGGGCAGGATTGGCCATGGTGTATGTATGTATTCAGGTACACTATGTAATTATTACTTTTGTATAACGGGTCAACAAACTGTTTACTCTCACTTATAGATAATTTCTATTTAAATGTAGATTGTTTGTGTAACATTAATTAATGTATTAAGTAACGTATTAAAATTTTAATAGTGTTTATGTGAAAATTCAATTGAATTCACTTCTGGGTGATGATGGTTTTTTACAATTCAGAACAATAACTGTGAGATTAAAGTCTCTTCTAATGTTTAAAGCAGCAAATAAATTTCGCTGTTTGGACATTTTTCAGAGCGACAGATATTTATGATATAAAACTAAATTATAAATGTTGAAGTATTTTAAATAAGCTTTGTTATATTGCAGAATATTTATTATATTTAGTGGAGTCTTCGTCATAATGCATTTTTTCAAATATTATCAAGTTGTGTATTGTACATAAAATAAAGTTGTTAGTTACTTTTTTTGATTCCTAAAAAGTTGTTGAAGAAGAAATATTGTTTAAATAAAAGTTAAAATTATTGAATGGTGTGATATTTTTGTAACAAAATTCTACATTGAGAATTTTGACGCTCTCTAGTGAGATCTCGCAACTTTCTCGTAAATATTAACAAATTCAATGAAAAATTCTACATCTTCAACAAAATCTTTAATAATCATCTGCTGAAATTACAACAAATGAAAAAAAATGAAATTACTGAAATTTATTCGATATATCAATATGTAAACTTTTACAGAAATAAAATATAACAT
>NW_019385124.1:126890-159284 GCF_000671375.1 Centruroides sculpturatus | reverse complement strand
ATCATAGGCCTTCTCTATATCAAAAAACACAGACACTAAGTGCTGTCGTCTAACAAATGCTTCGCGTATACATGTTTCAAGGTTTACTAAGTTATCAGTGGTACTTCTGTTCCTACGAAAACCACTCTGAGGTGGTGATAAGTATTCATTTTTCTCTAAGAGATAATCAGACGTCTGTTTACAATTCTCTAAAAGAGTTTACACAGGCAACTTGTCAGATAGATTGGTCTGTAAGTTAAAAAATTCTTGTGGTCTTTACCAGGCTTGGAAATGGGAATAATGATAGATAGCCTCCAAGAGTCAAAAAAAGTATGTTCTTTCCATATTCTGTTAAACAAACACAGCAGATTATGAAGGGAATTGTTTGACAGATTTTTAATCATGCTGTAGTAAATTTCATCCGAGCCTACAGCACGATTCCCCAAGCGAGAAATTGCTGTATGTAGTTCTATGTTAGTGAATGTCACATTATATTCCTCATTAGATGAAGAATGGAACTTTAAATATTGTTTTTCACTTCAGGCTTTATAAGCCTGAAGATTTCTTAAATACATAATATTGCTGGATAAAGCAGAAAATGTTTCTCTCAACAAATCAGCAATACCCTGTATATCGCTGACTATTGTGCCATTTTCTAGCATAAACAGAAAATGAGAATCATATTTCCCATTAATTTTGTGGATTTTGTCCCAGACTGCTTTAGAGCTGGTGGAAGATGTTATGCTAGAAACATACTTCCTCCAAAAATCCCTTTCACTTTGCCTTCTAACTCTTCTGGCATTTGCCTTTGCTTTCTTAAAAGCAGTGAAATTACTAGCAGTGGGTATCTTCTGAAAATCCCCCATGCTTTCTTTTGTGCTTTAAATGCTGCCTCGCAATTCTGATCCCACCACAGTTTCAAATGCTTTGGATATCTGGTTGATGTTTTCCCCATTGTTTTTTCAGCTGCCTGTATAATACTAGAAGTGTCAACTTCCACTGCGTCATTAATATCAGCAGTATTGACCATTTCCTCAGTGATGTTAGCCAAAAAGGAAAATGCACGCCAATCTGCCGTTTCCAGTTTCCAGCATTGTAGACAAGCTGTTTCACAGCTTTCTCTGCCTCGGTATTTTAGAAATATTGGGAAGTGATCACTAGAGAGTGGATTACATCCAACCTCCCATGTAAATGGTAAAAACATGTTTAGACTTGCTAAATATAGATCAATAGCAGTGAATGTTCTTGTTGGGGCATGGAAGTATGTCACTTCTGCAGTATTAAATAAATATTGTTGATAATTGCCTATGAATCTTTCCATGACTATGCCTCAACGGTTGATGTCCGGACTGGCCCACATTGGATTATGCCCATTAAAATCACCCAGTAAAAGGAATGGAGTAGGCAGCTGTTCAACTAATGCATCCAATTCATTCTCATTGACTCTGACATCTGGTGGCAAGTATATAGAACAAACTGTGACAGTTACTCCAATAAAAATTCTGTCTGCCACAGCTTGCAAATCAGTGGTTATTTGTACCGGCAAGGATGGGATGTGATTTGAAACTACAATAGCCACACCTCCACTGGCACAATTGTGGCTATTATCATCCATGCGGTGTAATCAAATCCTTTTAAAGTAATGCTTTCTCCAGGTTTCAAATGAGTCTCCTGGAATGCCACACAGAGAGATCAGGTAGATGATGTCAAGTGTTTAATGTCAGAGAAGTTGTTGCAGAAACCAACACAGTTTCATTGGATTATTTTGTAATCCATTATGTGTTTGAGGCGGCAGTCTTCGCGAAAGTGTCCCTCTTCAATTTTACTGAAAATTTTCCTTTTGAAGGTGAGGGTGGTTGGGTCCCCTCCATATTATTCTCTTCATCAGAAATATCAGAGAACTCACTCATGGATTGAGTCTCTGATCTCTTTGATTTAGAGAGAACTGCTTTCAATTTTTGTTTGTTCACTCAAGGATACACACAGAAGTATGGCTTTGACTACGATGACGTATATGCCCCATGATCAAAACTGCCACCCTTCGAACACTCCTAACTATAGCCGGAATTAAGAACATGATAGTTAAGCATTATGACATCAAAACAGCTTACTTAAACAGAGACTTATCACACAAGGTATACATGAAACAACCTGAAGGATACAAAGAAGGATCGCCAGACATGGTTTGCAAATTATTGAAAAATATATATGGCTTGAATGAATGGAATAAAAAATTCAATGCAACGTCGCTATCTAAAGGATTTAAAAGAAGTGTAGCCGATCTCTGTCTCTCTGTCATAAAAGATGCTTGTATTTAGCAATTCACGTAGATGACGTAATAGCAATGGCCATAGACCAGGCATGTCAAACACGCAGCCCGCCAATACATAGGTTGCGCCCCACCGAGACTTTGTAAAATTTTTAAATATCAAGCGACGTTTGAAGTTGGAAAGTTTAAACTTTTTGCTTCACGCTGGCGTCGTGTGTGGTTGCATGATTGCTTGGGACGCTGCGCGCTGGAGCGAGGCGTCAAATGAAAAACAGCGGCCGAAGCCAAATGGAGATAAAAACGCCAGACAATCAGAAACATGATAGAACGCGAAGCAATCTAATCCGAGACACGACACATTTTGTGTGGCCATCAGCCATACTGATATTTGAACATCACATTTGTACAAGTCGTCACAAAGTTTGCAAATGATATTTTGAACTCTAATGTGGATTTTGGTTTTTTATTCATATTAAACTAAAAAGTTATTTAATAAAAATATAATCAAACTTCAAGAACACTGAGTAAGAAAAAATCAATTGAAGAGGAACATGATAATTTTCTAGAAAAATGGGAATTGCAATATTTTTGTGTCCAAAACAAGAATAAAATATTATGCTTGATATGTAACAACTCTATTTCAGTTCCTAAGGAATATAATATTAAAAGGCACTATGACAGAAATCATAAAAGAAACTATGACCAATATATTGAAAAACTTAGTGAAGACAAATTGTCGGAATTGAAATCAATTCTTCAAAAACAACAAAGTTTATTCACTAAATGTGTTGAAGACAATACAGCTGCTGTAAAAGTTAGTTATATATTATCACATTTAATCACAAGTAGATCAAAACCATTTACTGAAAGGGAATTTATTAGTGAATGCTTAATTAATACGGTGGAAGTATGTCCAGCAGAAATAAAAAAATTTTAAAGTGTAAGTTTAAGTCGAAATACTGTAGCTAGCAGAGTTGATGAAATAGCCGAAAATTTGAGAAATAAGCATAATTCAACAATATCAACATTTCAAGCCTACTCTATTGCAATTGATGAAAGTACAGATATTTGAAATATCGCTCAGCTGGCCGTTTTTATTCGCGGATGCGATGTTAATTTAAAAATAAATAAAGAACTTTTGGAAATCATTCCTATGCATAATACAACCACTAAAGCTGATATTTTTTATGCACTTATGGAAGTTTTGAAGAATTATAAGTTACCATTGAAAAAGTTGGTTTGTGTTGCAACTGATGGTGCACCTACCATAACCGGTATTACTAAAGGAGTTGTTGCAAGATTAAAAGAAACATGCAAACAGCATGGTAATAATAATTTTGAACATTTTCATTGTATTATTCACCAGCAAGTACTGTGCTGCAAAGTTTTAAATATTGGACGTGTTTTAAAAATAGTCACCAAAATTGTAAATTATATTCGAGCACGTGGACTTAATCATCGTCAATTTGCTTCATTTCTGGAAGATATAGAATGTGAATACACCGATCTACCATATTATACGGAAGTTCGATGGCTTCCGAGTCATAAAGTGTTAAAACGATTCTTCAAATTGCTAAACGAAATCATAATTTTCTTGAAAACAAAAAATTATGAATGTGCTGAATTAAAAGATGGACAATGGATAAAGGACCTGGCTTTCTCACTTGATATAACAAGTCATCTTAATCAACTTAATCTTAAGCTTCAAGGCAAAAATCATGTTGTTACAATGCTATTTGATAATATTAACGCTTTCAAACAAAAATTATTACTTTGGCGAAAACAGATAGAAAAAGAATACTTGTCTCACTTTGAAAGCTGTCAATATCTATTGCTTAAATCACCTAAATTAAAACTTACAGAATATGCTCACCAAATTAAATTGTTAGAAACGGAATTCAATCGAAGATTTTCTGATTTTAAAAGCTGTGAATTACAATTTCGTCTTTTTACTTAACCTGTATCTATCGATATTGAAATTGTTGATGAAAACTTACAAATGAAATTAATTGAAATCTGATATAATTTGCTGAAGCAAAAATATATGGAAGTTGGAATTCCGGGTTTTTATACATATTTATCTGTAGATCAGTTTTCTAAAATGTTATCATTTGTTACGCGTATACTGGCTATGTTCGAAAGCACTTATTTATGCGAGCAACTATTTTCTTTAATGAAAAATAACAAGAATTCAGAAAAATCAAGATTAACCGATCAGCATTTATCATCAATTTTAAAAATTGCATCAGCTCAATACATTCAACCGAATTTTGATGACTTGCTTTGCCAAAAAAGTTGTCAAATATCTTCTAAAAAGTAATATTAAACTGTAATTTTGTTTATTTCTTATAACTTTTATTTTTTTTTTTTTTTATAAAAAATATAAAATATTTATAGTTTAAGTTTAAAAAATAACATGAAATATAAAACATCTATGTATGTATAATAAATTTATATGTATGTGTGTATATAAATTGAGCTTGACATTGAGTCTAATAAATACATTATATAATCATTCTAAAAATCATATTTTATTATTGCTGCACAAACTTTATCAAATAAAACTAACTGCAAGTAGCAGGCTGAAATTATGGAGAGAGACAAATGTGAGGAGACAAATTATGGAGAGAGACAAAAATTTGTCTGGAGACACACCCTCCAGACAAAAAACCAACTGTCAGGCTAAAGTCATTATACCGGTGACTTATTACATAAATAGGACCGGTGTGACCAAGGAACAGGGTGCGAGATGATATAATTGTCGCATTCCAAACCTAATTGACAGATCCGCAATTGTCAATTGTGAGAACGAGTGAGGGATCGTCCGCCGGGTAACTTTGGACTGTATCCTTGCAGAGAGTTCAAAGCGAGACCTGCTGACACTCCTGTAGAGGGGCGGCAGCTGGGACAACTGCGTCTTCTCCGGGACAGAAAAATAGACATTAGGTAAGATTTACAGGTCCGTCAACCAGGAAAGGGCTTGACCCAACTCCAGAAAGGAATGGCCCAGACAAAGATATTCGGCGACCCCGCAGCCCGAATTGCGTCCCAGGCACCAGACCAAGGACCAATACAATTCCAGGGGACCAACATTCGAACCAACCAAAATCTCAGGATTTCGGGAAGAAAAAGGTGATAAAAGCCCGAGATCCCAAGAACACGTGGAGGTTGGGAGCAAACATTCCGGTTGAGTCAGCTCGGGACTATCAGGGCAAAAGGCTAACGAACTAAGTACGGCAGAAGAGTTTACGGACCAAACTTCCCATCATAGAATTCTCCGAGATCTAAATTAAGGAATCAACTTCCACCAGAACACCGTGATTGCCGTAGTTCTTGTGCCACGTGGCCCACTTCCTCCTCCAGCTGCCGAAAAGGAAAACCCTCATCGACCTACGCAGGAGAAACGTTTCTGTTGCAGGACTCACATGCCTCCAGGAAGGACACTCCATCATTTGGTACGATATCTTTTCGAAGGACAGACCAGTGTTTCTATTGTAAGCATGTTTTTAGTTCAATAAATGCGTAGAATTCATAACTTGGTCTCTGTGTGAGTCTCTGTGTCCTGCAAACCAGAACCCCCATACGGAAGGGCTTTCTCGCATCATTCTGACAACATTCGCGGGAAAAGCGAGCGTGTTCACCTTTAACTGAAAGGTCAACGCCTCCTCACCTCGCAGATCCACAAGTGGTGTCTACAACTCCTCCAAACCTACACAAACATAGGGGAAATGAGAAAATTTCTTGGACTATTACTATGGATAAAATTAGTTAAATACTCAAAATTAAGTGACAATTGGAGTAAATGTTTTGCAAGCATATCAGATAAACAAAAGTCAAATAGTAGGTTATTATTCAGACAATGGAAATGCAATGATGGGAGACAAAGAATCTTTTAAAACCCACTTGTTAGCAAATAATAATGTAATAATAAAGTTTGCGAAGTTTATATATATATTTTTCTAGAAGTCCAAAGCAACAATCAATACTGTCTGAATTCCAAGATTATATGAAAAATTCACAGCTTAAAATTGTAAGTCCCAGCAAAACACGATGGCTAGCATTATCAACATGTGTAGATTGCATAATAGATCAATGGAATGTGTTGTTTGAAGTTTTTCAAGTTGCAGAATTTGAAGAAGAAAAATCAACAATGTCAGTTCATTTTTAATCAAATGCAGAATCTGTATGTTAAAGTTTATTTATTATTTTTTAAATATATATTACCTTCATTCAATGAGTTTAATGCCTTCTTCCAATCCAAAAAGTCTTTAATATCTCATCTTTACATATAAAGTGCTCATTTTATTAAATTATTAGCCTCTAATTTTATCAAACCAAAAGCTTTATTGGCTTATGATGATATTATTGAAACTCTTAATATATATAATCCAATTAATCTATTGCCTATCAAAAAAATTAATGTTGGGGTAACCACAAGAGCACTGATTAATGATTTAAGTAAAACTGACAATGAATTATTTATTTTGAAATGTCTAAAGTTTTTCCAAAAAGCAGTTAGTGAAGCATTTAAAAGACTTCCAATTGGAAACCTTTTTTATAAAAATTTACATTTTTTGAATAGAAACAATATTTTTAATGCCAATAAAATAAGCAATTTAAAATCAATTACCGAAATTATGAAAATTAACATTAATATACACACACATGAAAATGAATACAAAAAAATTAAACATTTAAAATTTGACGAAGCCCTTGATAATACTTGTGATTTATGGACCCAATCAGCAGAAATGAAAAATTTCAACAATGAGTATTTGTTTAAAAATGTTGTACAAGTGGCACAAAGTGCCTTAATTATTCCACATGGAAGTGCTGATGTAGAATGTGTATTTTCAATGTTGGCTGACACTAATACCAAAAAAAATTTGTCTTGGAGTTACTTTAATTTCAGCATTGTTAAAAATTAAAATTGATTTATATTAACTTCTATATACAATTAAACAAAATTGTAACACGTCAGGTGTGTGTATGTTATCAAGTGTTGATGTATAGTCCACAGAATTGTCACCCGTGTCAAGTGGGTTGATGTAATCATATCCCTAAGAATGCAGGGTGAGATTGTCCCACCTAGAGAGGGAGAAATTGTGCACTTCCCTTTGGTATGTCAGTCAGTGCTGACCAGAGTGCTAACCAGTGTGTTAACCAGAGTGTATAGCTGTGTGGCTGGTCAAGAACCAGTGTTGTGATTATAAATTAATTGTCGGGTGCCTGAGTGTTGCTCGCTTGTGGAGTGCCAGAGTGTTACTCGCTTGTTTGAGAAATTAAAGTTCAAATTGTGTTATGTTGTAAAGGAACTATGTACTGTTTTCAGACCATGTAAATGGGAACATTTTACATCACATATTTTATACAAGTTACTCAATACAAATTCAGGTTAAAGTTTACCTAGGAAACCCCAATGGCTGCACTTCCAGTAATCTCGACACCATGTGATATTAAAAATTCATTGTAGGTGGCGCTGTTTCCAAATTACACTATCGTAGGTAAATTTACTTTTCTGCGTGACACTAAGAATCCTGCATGTGGGGTATTTTTTGAATAGTTAAACATTTATGAAGAAAGAGTTCCTTTTGTTAATTTTTAATAGTAAATAGGTAAGTTTCTATTCGTTATAATTTTAAACTTGAAATGAGAAGCAAATTGAATAATTTTCTTATAATAATATTTATTCACAGAAGTTGTTTTGTGAGTTGATGGCTACTGCTGACATTAATTCAGATAAATTTTGGACTAATTGTACCTCTGGACAATTCTTTTGATTAATGTGCTCCGATTTCGATGATTTAGCAATAGATAATAAAATACCCAAGGATGTGAAATTTGCAATATGTAGAAGATGAATGCAACAAATGTGAAAATCATCATAAGTTAATGTGAAGAGCAGAAAAAAAAACAATGTATCGATGCAATATAATGTTTGTAAAACAAATTATTCAGCATTTCAAGAAACCTTTAAAGGAAAATGCGGACGTTTGACGTGGGATAATATTTTGTCATTTTTCTGGTACTCATTGTGTTTGTGTTTAAACTGTTCACTAACTAATGCTGCTGTAGCTTCAGGAATCTCAAAAAAGACAGCAGTTAATTGGGCAAACTTTTTATGTTTTGTTATGATAATTTCTATTAATAGCCAATCTAATTTTAAGATTGGCGGTTTAAATAAATTTATGAAAATAAATGAAACAGTAATCGCAAAGAAAAAATATGAAAAGGATTGAAAATTAAAAAGGACAAGGTGGGTTGTAGGAGGTGTATGCAGACATGATACTTGTTTTATATGCCAAGTAAACAACCCAATTCAGTGTGTGTTCATTCCTATTATTTCAAAGTTTGTTAATTCAGGCAGCACATTGATAACAGATGAGTGGAGAGAATACAACAGTATAAACGATTTAGAAGGTTTGTATATAGATCATTTAACTGTAAATCATTCGAAAAATTTTGTGGATCCGAAAACAGGAGCCAACACACACAAAATCAAAAGATTGTGGGGTTATTTAAAAAACAGGAAACACCTTCCGGTACATTATACAGAGGAATTGTCCAAATCCTATTTGTATTCTTTTATTTATAAAAAATATCTCAAATTACACTTGAAATCTGCAGAGAAACATTTTCAAATTTTTATAAAACATTTGAGCTTTATTTATCCTTGGTGTGGAATAGAGGCAAAATGGAAAGAACCGGAGTCTGTTCATGTTGCTCCACAAAGTGACGAGTTTAAGAAAATAAACAAAAAAAAAAAAAAAAAATAGATTCATCTATTGGAATGGAAAAATGTGTAAAAATATCAAAATATCAATCAAGTAAAAAGAAAAAAATTAGTGATAAGGATCAAAATAGTGTTGCCATCTTTTCAAAAATCGCTGACCCAGACGGCAGGTCAGCTTTGTTCGAACAGAAGTTCCTGACACATGCGCAATGTCATTTTACAATTGGGACATTCCAATTTTCAACCTAATGTCATTCAAACTAGAAAAAACTAACCAGAGTTCAATAAAGGAATGTACAAAAACCTATAACAACCAATAATTTACAATATATCTCCATAGACAATAGAAAAAATTTTTTTCGCATAAATTTATTATTAAGTTGGACCAAGAAAATTAATACTGTAGTTGGAATAGTCATTATACAACTAAAACGAAGTCGTATGCACTAAATATTTTGAATTTAATAATTATTACAATCCGCGTCAAGCCATAAACTTGTTGTCAACAAAGAGGGTTGTAAAATGGATTCCATGTAGCTAGAAAGCTGCAGTTTCTTTTGTTTGAAAGAAAACAGATATATTTAGGTTATTTAAGTAGTAAATTAATTGGAACTTTTTATTTACTTTTATTTTTACATTCTTTTTTTCGTAAATTTAAAATTAAATTATTATTTTTAATTTTTATTTTATTTGAAATTTAACAGTCGTAAACTGTGATATATTTAGGACAGAAAAAAAAAAAAAAACAGATTGATTCTAGCGCCAATTTGAAACGAGATATCGCAATTTTAATAATTATATTTAAAATATTCAGATTTTCCACTGCACTGTGTTAATCACTTTTGATTCATTTCTGAACACGGGGGTAAAACTGACGGGCCATAAATATAATTTAGGTAAGAATGGTAACCACATTTATGATGGATTAGTGTCCTGCACCTGGCATGTTGACGATCTGACTCACAAATTCTGAGAAATGGTGGAGACGCCCGGACAGGGGTCGAACGAATTAAGACCTGCCTGGCCACGTGTGCGTAATAGTCTTCTGTCCCCGCCTCTTTAGTCTTTGGTCAGAGTGGATACAGAACAAAGCACGTGGTAGTCTAGCTTGCCTTATCTCAAACATGATTTGTTGCGGGCCTCAGAATTTTCGGCACAATGAGACATTGTTTTGCAGAGTGAACAGTATGGCGCCGGGCATTAAACGCAAGGTCAATCGCGAGAATCATCAGTTTCAAGAAGTGGAAGTGTGGACTAACAAGTACTGTTTTGTGCAACAGAACAACAGCATTATTTGCCTTTTGTGCAATGGAACAATAGCAGTGCCAAAAGAATTCAACCTGAAGCGACATCATGAAAGCCAACACAAGGATTTCCTTCTGCAAGGTACGGAACGCAAACGGAAAATCGAATCGTTACGACGATCACTAATCAGCCAACAAAATGTGTTCAAGAAACAATCTGGAGAATTGGATGCGGCTGTTGAAGCCAGCCTAGAAATATCTGCTTTAATAGCCAAGAATGGGAAACCTTTCACAGATGGCGATATGATAAAAAAGTGTCTTATCATCGCAAGTGAGAAGATGTGTCCTGAGAAGACAAAGTGTTTTCAAACAATCAGTCTTAACCGCATGACGATACAACGGAGAATCTCGCAAATTGCATCAGACATTTCTGGCCAACTTAATATTTTAGTTGCAAACTGTGCTTATTTTTCTTTGGCTGTGGACGAATCCACTGACATATCATCAACAGCACAAGTGATTGTGTTTATTAGAAGTGTTTCACTAGATTTTATTGTGAATGAAGAATTTCTTGGCATGGCATCACTTTCCGGACATACAACTGGTGCTGACTTACTTACTGGTTTATTGAGCGTTTGCAACAAATCAGCACTGGACTTTGACAAGCTATCCAGCATTGCCACTGATGGAGCACCATCTATGGTTGGATGTGAGAATGGCATGGTCACCTTGCTGAAAAACCACCTTGGGGACAGGCAAAAGGAGTTAGTCCAGTATCATTGCATAATTCACCAACAGCAACTTTGTGCAAAGAAGCTGGGATTTGAACGTCTGCTGAAAGATGTCTATGATACTGTGAACTTAATCCGCCGTCATGGACTCAACCATCGACTCTTCACATCATTTCTTGAAGAAATAGATGCTGATTATGCTGACCTGCCCACGTATACTGAAGTTCGTTGGCTGAGCAAGGCAACAGTCCTCAAGAGATTTGTGGAGCTATTGGGGCCTATTATCACTTTCCTCAAAGAACGGGGGAACACTACAAGGAATTTGGAGGGACAAAGATGGCAGTGTGATTTAGCTTTCCTTGCTGACATTACTGCTTATCTAAACGACCTTAATTTGAGATTGCAGGGAAAGATGCAACTTGTTTCTCAGTTGACAAGTAACATCAATGCATTTATGACCAAACTATCACTTTTCAAGTCCCACATGCAATCAGAGAACTTTACACACTTTCCACATTGCAAGGCCATGAAAGAGAAATACCCACATATGAAGATGGATTACTCTGACCAAGTTAACACCCTCCTTACATCATTCAATGAGAGGTTTGGTGAATTCCAGAAATACAAGATCTACCTGCAACTTTTTTCAACTCCATTTGATGTGAAAGTGGAAGATGCCCCTCCAGATGTCCAACTTGAGTTAATAGACATCCAGTGCAGTGATGAATTGAAATCACAGTTTAAAAATTCTAATCTCCTCACATTCTACAAAGAACTGCCAGATACATCATTTCCAAAACTGAAAGACAATGCTCGATTTTGTGCAAGCATGTTTGGCAGTACCTATGTATGCAAACAAGCATTTTCGCTTATGAATTTAAACAAGTGCAAAAAACGGAACAGGTTAACCAACAAGAATTTAGAAAATCTGCTGGTTGTTTCAACATCTGCCATTACGCCAGACATCAAGATTGCCGTTAGCATCCAATCTCAGCCATCGCATTAATCGCTTGGAGGTCCGGCCCCCAGTCAGTAAACTTAATCCTAATTTGGTCCTTCTTCAAAAAAGGTTGTGCATCCCTGTGTTGACCAAATGAATTATGGGTAATTGGAGCAACATTTGAATGAAACATGGTGACAATGCAGGAGATGCACGTTGCTGTTGATTACAAAACATATCACATTGTGGTTGATGGAAAAACAAGAAAAATGATGATGGAAGGTAAGACTTTAAAAAACTGAATATCATTTCAAGTAAGCAATAAATTTATTTTTCATTGTTTTTGTCAGATCCCAATTATTTACTCGCATATATAAATAAACTTCGACGTGAAAATGAGAAGTGTTCATCTACAGGTACTGTACATATTTTATATGTACAACAAATTGAATGTTGTATTTAACCAAATAGATTATTGTTTTTATGAATTTTAATGTAATTCCTATAGTTTATTTTTTACATATATATTCAATGATAGAACAATCAACATCTGAAAGATCACAAATAAATGTACAGTCTTTACAACCTTCAGAAACAGAAAAAAAATTGGTAAGTATATATTAAATAATAATATACAGTAAGGATACTTTGTAATTATTATATATTGAAATTTTCTTTTAATTAATGCAATTCAAATTGAACAAATAAGCATAATAGCAGCTTTATATTAAATATAGACAATATACATTTATTAGAACAAGTATTCATAAATTAATTTTTTGATATTTATTTTGAATGAATGAAACATTCTGTTGAAATTTATAATTATTAATTCTTTTTAAATGTAATAGTTCAAAAAAATTTTCTTAACACAATACCAAAACAGTATGCAGTATTATGTATATTATATCAGATATCATGTTAAAAATTTTGTGTAAATAATAAATTATAGCAAACTAAAAGAATGCAAAATGAAGTTTTTTTTTTTTTTTTAATTCTTAAGCTAATGAATGGACTCGCCAAGCGACACTACTTCTAATAGACACAAGGATAGAAATGGTGGAAAAATTCCTGAAATCAATTCAAAAGTCCAAATTATGGCAAAGGATTTCTGACTGTCTCAAAAAAGGGGTACACATTTCAGGCCACTGAATGCCATGCTAAGTGGTGAAATTTAATGTGTACATACAGGAAAAATGTGAACAGATCAAAAGAGTCTGGTGGTGGTGCCATAAAATAGGAATATTTCCATAAATTTCACGAAGTTTATGAAAATAAGTCAAATGTGAATCTCCCCAGTAATTACCTTAGAAGTTCTCTGCCATGTACTTCTCAAAACAATTTTCAATCATATGAAAATGAAAATTTAATTTCTGCTCCAAGCACATCAAATTCCCAAATGGAAGCAGAAACCACTGAAAGACCACGAAAGAAGAAAAGAACTGGTGATGAACCATCATTGTAGTTTAGAAATTATTTAGAAGCAAAAAAATAAAAGACAAAACAAGAGCAGAGGTTGAAAAACAACAATGGAATGATTTTAAAAAAATAGAAGAAGAAAAATTAAAAGCCAAGGAAAAATTGCGATCACATTGTGGTGTCACCCTGTAGAGACTAAATTGTACTGTACACAGAGATTACAGATACATTTTTCACATTATCATGCATTGTCAACATTCTACGCTGTACTTTATAAGATTTGTAATGGAGGGTTAACTCTAAACACGCAGTGAGTTGTTGACCTTTTTTTTCTTTCTTTCTTTCTGGCGTCAGAATTTTTCATCGAGCTATTCAGACGTGAGAAGCTAATATTGAAAGAATAATCGCAGGCCGCATAAATTCATTAGGCAGGCCATATGTTAGCCATGCCTGATCTGGAGGTATATCATTGTATAAACTGCACAAATTATGCAATACACAGCCAGTAATAATCACTTCTGGAATCAAATCCCTTTCAAACATATATAAATGTTTCAGCCTTCCAAATCTGCCAAATAATTGTCCAAATGCATTGTTCAATAAGGGTGCGACTATGCAGACGCAAATTTAGTAGCAAGCAAGAGGTTGCAAGCGATATAGTTCTCGCAAAGGAAAACCATGCACAAGCGAGAAATATCGCTGGCAAGAGCAAATTTCTGGTTCTCGCACATATCTGACAGGGTTTGATATTTCTCGCGTCTCGCCAGTTCTCGCTGAACAGTGCACATGCGCCTTCGAAAGAGTACAAAATGGCTTCTTCCAGTGACCAACACAGCAGACCAGCTATAAAAGAAAAATTAATAAGTAATGTGTATTTACACCCAGAAATATGGGATAAACGTCTTCCCAATCACAAAAATCGAAACATCATACACACAAAATGGAATGAAATAGCAGAAGAGACTCAATTAGACAGTAAGTTTCTGTTTAGTAATAAGCTTATTTTATACCAGAAGCGCTCGCACATAAAAAAAAATAGAAAATAAAGATTCCGTAGCGTGTTTAATCTGTTTACTATATGCTCAGAATTACTTTATTATATCATGTCATTGGATATACCGTGCATTTCTTTATATTTGAACACGTGCTATATAACTAGAAGCTCTTGTATTTAATGTCGAAATATAAAATTGATAATTTATTTATGAGTTAAATTATACAGTATTTGTTAATAAATTAGTTTTTACGTTTGCAGTATCCAGATGCAAGAAGTTGTAAAAGAATCTGTGTGATCAGGTCAGAGCTATCCACAACAGCTTGCCAAGAAGCGGAAGTGGCTTAGAAGCCAAAATGGATATTCTATTCACAATTACAGTTTTTAGCTGATGTGGTAGAAGCTAGAGNAAAAAGCCTAAATGGTTATTCTCTTCACAGTTACAGTTTTTAGCTGATTGGTAGTAACTAGAGAGTAAGAATCTTCACATTAATATTTTAAAATAATGATAGAAAACCACTAATAAAATAAAATTTATTTCAGGTACAAGTAGAACATTTCATATAATAATAATAGTATTATTATACTTATCTTCCAGAACACATTCAAATGTTGGAGAAAGTGAAACAAATGAAAATATACAACTACCTGCATCAGAAGTATGTATTACTTTTGTATTTTTGTAATCTTTAAAATTATTTTTTATTGTTCTATTTTTAAATCTCAAATACTTCAGATTTTAGAAAATATCACTTGTTCCAAATTGGCTTTATGTAATGTGAATATTGAAGAAATTTCACCATCACATTCACATCCAAAGAAGAGGAAAACAGCTTTTTCAGATCAATTACTAAAAGAAATTAGTAATGTAAATAGGTGAAAATATATTTTTTATATGTAATAATTGTCAAAATCTATTTTTTTGTAAATTACAATTCATAACATTAAAAACTTATTTCTTTGCAGGTAATTGAATGACTGTCAAACAAGTCCCTTTGCACTGTATCTTGATAGTTTGTTGGTGCAAGTGCCATAAAAAAAAAGACGAGACTGCGAAAGAACACTGATAGATGTAGTAAACAGTTTTATTGATGCAGAATAAAAAGTGATATTTATTAATTAGTTAAACAAAATTGTTTATTTATTTTTCAATATATATTAGTCCAAACTATAGACAAACATGATATTATACAAGTTCTGTTTTCTTACCAAATTATGGGTAAGAGAACCTGCAAAAACAAAAACGACGTAAGAGAAATAAATACAGTTTCTCTTACGTAATTTTTGTTTCCGCAGGAGACGGTCGTTGTCTGATACCCGTCTGCCGCAACGGAACCCCAAAAGACTTTCCCCGTCCTTCCTGCCACTTCGACTTCCTACCTCTGGTGACCTCCAGACCGGATTCCCCCCGCTAGGATCGACAGAGACTCGTCTGCCAAGACGATCTTCCGGGTAAGTCTCCTTCCTCTTTCTCCTCTCTCATCGCCCTCGTCTCATCTTTCTTCTCACAGGTTTTTCTCCCTGTCCGCGCCTCAGACCGTTGGAACGGAGGCGGGGTCTCTTCTGCGACCATCTGAGATCCAATCAACGTTGTTGCCCTCCTCCGGCTGCCTAGCGCTCGGGTTGCCAGCCGGCCGACAGGCGGGGTCGGGTCCTGCTTCTGTCGGGAAATTGGAACAGACAAACCACCGACGCCGATCATCCTGATCACCTAAGGAACTTCTACCGGAAGCTGCGAGAGGACGGATATCGTCCCAACAACGTCCACATCTTCTTCGCCAACTGAGCCAACGACGCCTCTGGTGAGACTCCTTTCTCTTTCTTCCGCTTCCGGTGGGCGACCGTCGACTAAATGCTTTTGATTTCAGGCGAGATGGCTCCCGTCTATCCCTCCAGCCTTAAGTCCGATTTCCGCTTCCTGCTGAAGAGGACTTGCAAGAGCGTTTGTCTGGACATGCTGGTTTACTTGAACAGCCCGGCAACCCGCAACGGATCCAGTCTTCTGTGGGATGCCGACGATGACGGAAAAGTGGACCCGGACGAGGAATACTCGGCGGCGGAGTTGTCGTCGGACTTGGAAAACTGTCGCGCTGATAATGTCCTTTAGTCTTTCGCTGTTTCCAAAGCCAATCACCCCGATCGCCTAAGGAACTTCTACTGGAAGCTGCAAAAGGACGGATATTGTCCCAACGACGTCCGCAACTTCTTCGCCAACAGAGCCTCTGGTGAGACTCCTGTGAGAGTCGAATTTAGGGAATAAATTCGTTAAATAAATTTTTGTTGAGGGAGGAAAAGTGTAAAGAAATAAATTTTAAACCAATATAAAAAACGAGCATAAAAATCTTTTCCCACGAACTTAGTTCCTTGTCAAGTATGATACATCGAATGTGTCACCCGAAATCACGAAAAAGACTATTGGTAAGTAGTGAAAAAACAGTCCTAATAAGGCAGTGGAAAAAACCCAACGAGACCCCCTTTATAAAAAAGAGGGGTCGATACGTAAGAGTCTCTGGAAATTAGTGCGCACTGTGCATTTTACAAAAACGGATAAGCCGCTACCAGGAACTGATCTACTCGCCGCTGTTCGAAAGGACTACGCCCGACAACGTTAGAAAGAACTTTGTGCTACTTGAAAACCGTTTCAACGTTCGAAAGAACTTTGTGAAAACTAAGCAACGATTCAAACCAAAGTATTTATCCTCGCACAAAATGTATGAGCTCTCTCTCTCAGGAATACGAGTAACCGGGAAAAAATTTTGGTATGTTCATTAAACCAATTGTATTTAGCTATTGCGATTGTATATAGTATGAACAATAAACAGGCATTATGTATAGATGATGTAGAGTGTCTGATTCTCTCGTGACGCCTCCATCCCGGAACTAGAAGTCCACAAACACGACCATTCGTGTAACAAAATAAACAGCCAATAACTTTTTTCTGTGTCCGTTAAGGGACACAGTGGTGTCATCCTGACAGGGCGCCAAAGAGGTGCCGACCCTGCTGTCACACTCCTTTCTCTTTCTTCCGCTTCCGGTGGGCGACCATTGACTAAATGCTTTTGATTTCAGGCGAGATGGCTCCCGTCTATCCCTCCAGACTTAAGTCCAATTTCTGCTACCTGCTGAAGAGGACTTGCAAGAGCGTTTGTCTAAACACGCTGCTGGTTTACTTGAACAACCCGGCAACTCGCAATGGATCCAGTCTTCTGTGGGATGCCGACGGCGACGGAAAAGTGGACCCGGACAAGGAATACTCGGCTGAGGAGTTGTCGTCGGACTTGGAAAACTGTCGCGCTGATAATGTCCTTTGGCCTTTCGCTGTTTCCGGAGCTGATCACCCCGATCGCCTGAGGAACTTCTACCAAAAGCTGTGAGAGGATGGATATCGCCCCGACGACGTCCGCATCTTCTTTGCCAACTGAGCCAACGACGCCTCTGGTGAGACTCCTTTCTCTTTCTTCCGCTTCCAGTGGGCGACTGTCGACTAAATGCTTTTGATTTCAGGCGAGATGGCTCCCGTCTATCCCTCCAGCCTTAAGTTCGATTTCCGCTTCCTGCTGAAGAGGACTTGCAAGAGCGTTTGTCTGGAAACGCTGCTGGTTTACTTGAACAGCCCGGCAACCCGCAACAGATCCAGTCTTCTGTGGGATGCCGACGGCGATGGAAAGGTGGACCCAGACGAGGAATACTCGGCGACAGAGTTGTCGTCGGACTTGGAAAACTGTCGCGCTGATAATGTCCTTTAGCCTTTCGCTGTTTCCAGAGGGGATGGACACTGTATCTTCATTTTATCTTTACTTCTTCATGAAGTAATCCTAATAATAACAACTTTTTCTTTGCTAGTAATATGCGTCGATGTCGAACCATTTTCTTTTATTCGTCAGGGAACAAGTGACTCGTCAACTTCACGCCACTTTCTCTCGTTCGTTCACGTCTGTGTGATCATATAAACGAGAGCGAGAAACGTCATCACCTCTTCTCGCCACATATTCTTGCTCACTCGCATCTGCATAGTCGCACCCTAACAATTCTAGTTGAACTAAAAATTTTATTGTAATATTTTTTTAATATTGTTTAAGTGTCCATTATCACGATAAGGAGTTAATATTATTTTGGATAATGGATATGCACTATCACCTAATAAATGATAATTTTCTGAAATCTCAGGATTATGTTTCATTTTTAGAAAGAGAGGAAAACTCTGGCATCATTTTATGAGCCTGACCAACCAGCAAAGACATCTATAAATTTTAATTTTGCATCACATACAGCCTGTAGAATGACAGAAGTGAAATTTTTTCTATTGAAATGTACAACCTTTTCATTTTCGAGGGCTGTAAAGGAATATGAGTTCCATCAATAGAGCCTAAAACTCCAGGAAAACTGTTGCACCATCTCAGTTCATTAAATTCTTTAACAGTTTTTTTTTCAATTTCTTCTCCTGTAAACCACTGGATAACTCTCTCTGCTTTTTGCATTACATCCTTATATCCTATTCACACTGTATATTTTAAGCCAGCTTAAAGAATGAAATATGAACAGAAATGACTTAATGTTAAACTGGTTTAACTACCAACAACTGGCTCAGCTTAAATCTCTTTCTCAAAGAAGCTTAAGTCGCTNCGAAACAAGCATTTTCGCTTATGAATTTAAACAAGTGCAAAAAACGGAACAGGTTAACCAACAAGAATTTAGAAAATCTGCTGGTTGTTTCAACATCTGCCATTACGCCAGACATCAAGATTGCCGTTAGCATCCAATCTCAGCCATCGCATTAATCGCTTGGAGGTCCGGCCCCCAGTCAGTAAACTTAATCCTAATTTGGTCCTTCTTCAAAAAAGGTTGTGCATCCCTGTGTTGACCAAATGAATTATGGGTAATTGGAGCAACATTTGAATGAAACATGGTGACAATGCAGGAGATGCACGTTGCTGTTGATTACAAAACATATCACATTGTGGTTGATGGAAAAACAAGAAAAATGATGATGGAAGGTAAGACTTTAAAAAACTGAATATCATTTCAAGTAAGCAATAAATTTATTTTTCATTGTTTTTGTCAGATCCCAATTATTTACTCGCATATATAAATAAACTTCGACGTGAAAATGAGAAGTGTTCATCTACAGGTACTGTACATATTTTATATGTACAACAAATTGAATGTTGTATTTAACCAAATAGATTATTGTTTTTATGAATTTTAATGTAATTCCTATAGTTTATTTTTTACATATATATTCAATGATAGAACAATCAACATCTGAAAGATCACAAATAAATGTACAGTCTTTACAACCTTCAGAAACAGAAAAAAAATTAGTGTTTTTATGAATTTTAATGTAATTCCTCTATTTTATTTTTTACATATATATTCAATGATAGAACAATCAACATCTGAAAGATCACAAATAAATGTACAGTCTTTACAACCTTCAGAAACAGAAAAAAAATTAGTAAGTATATATTAAATAATAATATACAGTAAGGATACTTTGTAATTATTATATATTGAAATTTTCTTTTAATTAATGCAATTCAAATTGAACAAATAAGCATAATAGCAGCTTTATATTAAATATAGACAATATACATTTATTAGAACAAGTATTCATAAATTAATTTTTTGATATTTATTTTGAATGAATGAAACATTCTGTTGAAATTTATAATTATTAATTCTTTTTAAATGTAATAGTTCAAAAAAATTTTCTTAACACAATACCAAAACAGTATGCAGTATTATGTATATTATATCAGATATCATGTTAAAAATTTTGTGTAAATAATAAATTATAGCAAACTAAAAGAATGCAAAATGAAGTTTTTTTTTTTTTTTAATTCTTAAGCTAATGAATGGACTCGCCAAGCGACACTACTTCTAATAGACACAAGGATAGAAATGGTGGAAAAATTCCTGAAATCAATTCAAAAGTCCAAATTATGGCAAAGGATTTCTGACTGTCTCAAAAAAGGGGTACACATTTCAGGCCACTGAATGCCATGCTAAGTGGTGAAATTTAATGTGTACATACAGGAAAAATGTGAACAGATCAAAAGAGTCTGGTGGTGGTGCCATAAAATAGGAATATTTCCATAAATTTCACGAAGTTTATGAAAATAAGTCAAATGTGAATCTCCCCAGTAATTACCTTAGAAGTTCTCTGCCATGTACTTCTCAAAACAATTTTCAATCATATGAAAATGAAAATTTAATTTCTGCTCCAAGCACATCAAATTCCCAAATGGAAGCAGAAACCACTGAAAGACCACGAAAGAAGAAAAGAACTGGTGATGAACCATCATTGTAGTTTAGAAATTATTTAGAAGCAAAAAAATAAAAGACAAAACAAGAGCAGAGGTTGAAAAACAACAATGGAATGATTTTAAAAAAATAGAAGAAGAAAAATTAAAAGCCAAGGAAAAATTGCGATCACATTGTGGTGTCACCCTGTAGAGACTAAATTGTACTGTACACAGAGATTACAGATACATTTTTCACATTATCATGCATTGTCAACATTCTACGCTGTACTTTATAAGATTTGTAATGGAGGGTTAACTCTAAACACGCAGTGAGTTGTTGACCTTTTTTTTCTTTCTTTCTTTCTTGCGTCAGAATTTTTCATCGAGCTATTCAGACGTGAGAAGCTAATATTGAAAGAATAATCGCAGGCCGCATAAATTCATTAGGCAGGCCATATGTTAGCCATGCCTGATCTGGAGGTATATCATTGTATAAACTGCACAAATTATGCAATACACAGCCAGTAATAATCACTTCTGGAATCAAATCCCTTTCAAACATATATAAATGTTTCAGCCTTCCAAATCTGCCAAATAATTGTCCAAATGCATTGTTCAATAAGGGTGCGACTATGCAGACGCAAATTTAGTAGCAAGCAAGAGGTTGCAAGCGATATAGTTCTCGCAAAGGAAAACCATGCACAAGCGAGAAATATCGCTGGCAAGAGCAAATTTCTGGTTCTCGCACATATCTGACAGGGTTTGATATTTCTCGCGTCTCGCCAGTTCTCGCTGAACAGTGCACATGCGCCTTCGAAAGAGTACAAAATGGCTTCTTCCAGTGACCAACACAGCAGACCAGCTATAAAAGAAAAATTAATAAGTAATGTGTATTTACACCCAGAAATATGGGATAAACGTCTTCCCAATCACAAAAATCGAAACATCATACACACAAAATGGAATGAAATAGCAGAAGAGACTCAATTAGACAGTAAGTTTCTGTTTAGTAATAAGCTTATTTTATACCAGAAGCGCTCGCACATAAAAAAAAATAGAAAATAAAGATTCCGTAGCGTGTTTAATCTGTTTACTATATGCTCAGAATTACTTTATTATATCATGTCATTGGATATACCGTGCATTTCTTTATATTTGAACACGTGCTATATAACTAGAAGCTCTTGTATTTAATGTCGAAATATAAAATTGATAATTTATTTATGAGTTAAATTATACAGTATTTGTTAATAAATTAGTTTTTACGTTTGCAGTATCCAGATGCAAGAAGTTGTAAAAGAATCTGTGTGATCAGGTCAGAGCTATCCACAACAGCTTGCCAAGAAGCGGAAGTGGCTTAGAAGCCAAAATGGATATTCTATTCACAATTACAGTTTTTAGCTGATGTGGTAGAAGCTAGAGAGTAAGAATCTTTAATATTTTAAAATGATA
The DNA here is from genome assembly GCF_000671375.1 of Centruroides sculpturatus. Taxonomy (NCBI): domain Eukaryota; kingdom Metazoa; phylum Arthropoda; class Arachnida; order Scorpiones; family Buthidae; genus Centruroides; species Centruroides sculpturatus. Next base: position 137,278 of record NW_019385124.1, on the reverse strand, counting down.
GAAAACTAGTAATAAAATAAAATTTATTTAAGGTACAAGTAAAACATTTTATATAATAGTATTATTATACTTATCTTCCAGAACACATTCAAATGTTGGAGAAAGTGAAACAAATGAAAATATACAACTACCTGCATCAGAAGTATGTATTACTTTTGTATTTTTGTAATCTTTAAAATTATTTTTTATTGTTCTATTTTTAAATCTCAAATACTTCAGATTTTAGAAAATATCACTTGTTCCAAATTGGCTTTATGTAATGTGAATATTGAAGAAATTTCACCATCACCATTCACATCCAAAGAAGAGGAAAACAGCTTTTTCAGATCAATTACTAAAAGAAATTAGTAATGTAAATAGGTGAAAATATATTTTTTATATGTAATAATTGTCAAAATCTATTTTTTTGTAAATTACAATTCATAACATTAAAAACTTATTTCTTTGCAGGTAATTGAATGACTGTCAAACAAGTCCCTTTGCACTGTATCTTGATAGTTTGTTGGTGCAAGTGCCATAAAAAAAAAGACGAGACTGCGAAAGAACACTGATAGATGTAGTAAACAGTTTTATTGATGCAGAATAAAAAGTGATATTTATTAATTAGTTAAACAAAATTGTTTATTTATTTTTCAATATATATTAGTCCAAACTATAGACAAACATGATATTATACAAGTTCTGTTTTCTTACCAAATTATGGGTAAGAGAACCTGCAAAAACAAAAACGACGTAAGAGAAATAAATACAGTTTCTCTTACGTAATTTTTGTTTCCGCAGGAGACGGTCGTTGTCTGATACCCGTCTGCCGCAACGGAACCCCAAAAGACTTTCCCCGTCCTTCCTGCCACTTCGACTTCCTACCTCTGGTGACCTCCAGACCGGATTCCCCCCGCTAGGATCGACAGAGACTCGTCTGCCAAGACGATCTTCCGGGTAAGTCTCCTTCCTCTTTCTCCTCTCTCATCGCCCTCGTCTCATCTTTCTTCTCACAGGTTTTTCTCCCTGTCCGCGCCTCAGACCGTTGGAACGGAGGCGGGGTCTCTTCTGCGACCATCTGAGATCCAATCAACGTTGTTGCCCTCCTCCGGCTGCCTAGCGCTCGGGTTGCCAGCCGGCCGACAGGCGGGGTCGGGTCCTGCTTCTGTCGGGAAATTGGAACAGACAAACCACCGACGCCGATCATCCTGATCACCTAAGGAACTTCTACCGGAAGCTGCGAGAGGACGGATATCGTCCCAACAACGTCCACATCTTCTTCGCCAACTGAGCCAACGACGCCTCTGGTGAGACTCCTTTCTCTTTCTTCCGCTTCCGGTGGGCGACCGTCGACTAAATGCTTTTGATTTCAGGCGAGATGGCTCCCGTCTATCCCTCCAGCCTTAAGTCCGATTTCCGCTTCCTGCTGAAGAGGACTTGCAAGAGCGTTTGTCTGGACATGCTGGTTTACTTGAACAGCCCGGCAACCCGCAACGGATCCAGTCTTCTGTGGGATGCCGACGATGACGGAAAAGTGGACCCGGACGAGGAATACTCGGCGGCGGAGTTGTCGTCGGACTTGGAAAACTGTCGCGCTGATAATGTCCTTTAGTCTTTCGCTGTTTCCAAAGCCAATCACCCCGATCGCCTAAGGAACTTCTACTGGAAGCTGCAAAAGGACGGATATTGTCCCAACGACGTCCGCAACTTCTTCGCCAACAGAGCCTCTGGTGAGACTCCTGTGAGAGTCGAATTTAGGGAATAAATTCGTTAAATAAATTTTTGTTGAGGGAGGAAAAGTGTAAAGAAATAAATTTTAAACCAATATAAAAAACGAGCATAAAAATCTTTTCCCACGAACTTAGTTCCTTGTCAAGTATGATACATCGAATGTGTCACCCGAAATCACGAAAAAGACTATTGGTAAGTAGTGAAAAAACAGTCCTAATAAGGCAGTGGAAAAAACCCAACGAGACCCCCTTTATAAAAAAGAGGGGTCGATACGTAAGAGTCTCTGGAAATTAGTGCGCACTGTGCATTTTACAAAAACGGATAAGCCGCTACCAGGAACTGATCTACTCGCCGCTGTTCGAAAGGACTACGCCCGACAACGTTAGAAAGAACTTTGTGCTACTTGAAAACCGTTTCAACGTTCGAAAGAACTTTGTGAAAACTAAGCAACGATTCAAACCAAAGTATTTATCCTCGCACAAAATGTATGAGCTCTCTCTCTCAGGAATACGAGTAACCGGGAAAAAATTTTGGTATGTTCATTAAACCAATTGTATTTAGCTATTGCGATTGTATATAGTATGAACAATAAACAGGCATTATGTATAGATGATGTAGAGTGTCTGATTCTCTCGTGACGCCTCCATCCCGGAACTAGAAGTCCACAAACACGACCATTCGTGTAACAAAATAAACAGCCAATAACTTTTTTCTGTGTCCGTTAAGGGACACAGTGGTGTCATCCTGACAGGGCGCCAAAGAGGTGCCGACCCTGCTGTCACACTCCTTTCTCTTTCTTCCGCTTCCGGTGGGCGACCATTGACTAAATGCTTTTGATTTCAGGCGAGATGGCTCCCGTCTATCCCTCCAGACTTAAGTCCAATTTCTGCTACCTGCTGAAGAGGACTTGCAAGAGCGTTTGTCTAAACACGCTGCTGGTTTACTTGAACAACCCGGCAACTCGCAATGGATCCAGTCTTCTGTGGGATGCCGACGGCGACGGAAAAGTGGACCCGGACAAGGAATACTCGGCTGAGGAGTTGTCGTCGGACTTGGAAAACTGTCGCGCTGATAATGTCCTTTGGCCTTTCGCTGTTTCCGGAGCTGATCACCCCGATCGCCTGAGGAACTTCTACCAAAAGCTGTGAGAGGATGGATATCGCCCCGACGATGTCCGCATCTTCTTTGCCAACTGAGCCAACGACGCCTCTGGTGAGACTCCTTTCTCTTTCTTCCGCTTCCAGTGGGCGACTGTCGACTAAATGCTTTTGATTTCAGGCGAGATGGCTCCCGTCTATCCCTCCAGCCTTAAGTTCGATTTCCGCTTCCTGCTGAAGAGGACTTGCAAGAGCGTTTGTCTGGAAACGCTGCTGGTTTACTTGAACAGCCCGGCAACCCGCAACAGATCCAGTCTTCTGTGGGATGCCGACGGCGATGGAAAGGTGGACCCAGACGAGGAATACTCGGCGACAGAGTTGTCGTCGGACTTGGAAAACTGTCGCGCTGATAATGTCCTTTAGCCTTTCGCTGTTTCCAGAGGGGATGGACACTGTATCTTCATTTTATCTTTACTTCTTCATGAAGTAATCCTAATAATAACAACTTTTTCTTTGCTAGTAATATGCGTCGATGTCGAACCATTTTCTTTTATTCGTCAGGGAACAAGTGACTCGTCAACTTCACGCCACTTTCTCTCGTTCGTTCACGTCTGTGTGATCATATAAACGAGAGCGAGAAACGTCATCACCTCTTCTCGCCACATATTCTTGCTCACTCGCATCTGCATAGTCGCACCCTAACAATTCTAGTTGAACTAAAAATTTTATTGTAATATTTTTTTAATATTGTTTAAGTGTCCATTATCACGATAAGGAGTTAATATTATTTTGGATAATGGATATGCACTATCACCTAATAAATGATAATTTTCTGAAATCTCAGGATTATGTTTCATTTTTAGAAAGAGAGGAAAACTCTGGCATCATTTTATGAGCCTGACCAACCAGCAAAGACATCTATAAATTTTAATTTTGCATCACATACAGCCTGTAGAATGACAGAAGTGAAATTTTTTCTATTGAAATGTACAACCTTTTCATTTTCGAGGGCTGTAAAGGAATATGAGTTCCATCAATAGAGCCTAAAACTCCAGGAAAACTGTTGCACCATCTCAGTTCATTAAATTCTTTAACAGTTTTTTTTTCAATTTCTTCTCCTGTAAACCACTGGATAACTCTCTCTGCTTTTTGCATTACATCCTTATATCCTATTCACACTGTATATTTTAAGCCAGCTTAAAGAATGAAATATGAACAGAAATGACTTAATGTTAAACTGGTTTAACTACCAACAACTGGCTCAGCTTAAATCTCTTTCTCAAAGAAGCTTAAGTCGCTTCAAGCTTTCCTCGAAGTCCGCCACAAATTCAAAAATAATGGCAGAAGCAGATGCACAAACATTCAAACAAAGCGAGAAAAAATGTTCAGAAAATTTGTCGGAAGAGGAGATAGTAATTTTAATTGAAATATGGCAGGAAAAGATCGACGATTTACGTCAAGTAAAACAAAATGAAACTATATATGAGGCGATGGCAGCAGAAATTCCTCTTTGGAGGTCAACGCCCAGAGCCAGAACGTGGTCCAAAGCAAGGACAAAAATTAAAAATTTAACTGCCAAATACAGGTAAGTTAAAATTGTGAAAATACGTGATCGTTAAATTAATTATCGTTTAACATTTAAATAAAAAATTCTTTTAAGTTATATTTCGAACGTTGATAGTAAATGACGAAAATTATATTTCTTGTTACTCGTACGATAATCGTAAATGATGTAAACATCAAATTAATAACTGTTATTAAATTTTAAAAAAAATTAATCTTTCCTACTTGAAATAATAAAATTTTCTTTTTATTTTAACTAGAGAAGAAGTAACGAAGATTGGGCATTCAGGAGGCAGCCCATCAATATTTCCCTGTTTGCAGGGAAATATTGATACCAATATTGCAGGGAGGCAACCCTGCAATATTTCCAGGTAGTTAATTCAATTATAGAACATTAGCCAGCCCAGAATGTATCATCAATGGAAGAGAGTTGTAGCAGTATGATGATACAATGTTAATCATCAGGTAAACTGAATTGGATACAGGTAAACTATCATTAGATGTATCCTATTAGCCTATATCAAGGTTTATTACTTAACCATCAAAAATATTTATTATTATAACTTAACTTCTCATAATACTTTGTCACTTTTAAATATAACACAACATTCTGGAATTTATCATCAAAATTGTACATGTGTACCTTTATTACCATTTGGCATCTATAACTAAAAGAACTATGGAATACCAGTTAAATTCAAAAGTTTTCAGAATACATTTGTTTGGATAAACATTGTAAAATATTTAAGCATGTTCACAAACTCCATTTTACATATATTTTTGTGTAACTATGCATTTAAGTTCTGGTGATTTTTCTTATGGTTGTTACTAAACATGTAATCATTATTTACTCTAATAAATTAATGTTTTCATATAATTTACATCCTTTACTGTATGTATTTAAATAAAATAAGTGTATATTGTTAAATAATTGTGCTTGTATCTTTTAGAGAATGATGAAAATTCCAATGAATTAATAGATGATGTACCAGCACCAGAACCACTTGAACCAGAAATAAGTATGACAAGGTCGTCGAACAAAAAGGAAATGGCCATTAAAATGACAAATAAATGAATTAATTAATATAGAGGTTGCGGCTGACGTTCAAACGTTACTTCTAGATGGCAAGCAGAAGTACCTGGTCTACGTTTTAACTGCAAGAAAAAATCGTTGCGGCTGATGTTCATATCATCATGTGACTCAATGAATGTCGCGCATTGACTCATAGGAAATTTGTCGAAAAAATGGTGAACGAATTTGACAATGAATTTCCTGAGCGAAGGTAAATAAACAAATTAAGCTTTAAATTTTAAAGTAAAAGCTTAAAATTTTAAAGTGTTTATAGGATGTTTAGTAACACTAAATAATTATTTTTAATTAGCATGGTGTCGCCTACCGTATGATCGGACGATAGAACTACGTCATGCTTTTGTCGAGGGAAGTAGTGGCTTATGTAAATTCAAAAGCAGCTCAAAAAATTAATTTTTAGAAAATTTACAAATGCATTATGCTGTTGATGGTAGAAGATACTATTGAAGAACAAATCTACCTTAAGATAAGCTATTATGGAGGCAAATATATGTAAATTCTACATCACTTGCTAAAAAATTGAACATTTAATTCGTAACTTTAATTTTTGTTCTATTTTTTAATGTTCTTTTTAACTGATAAAGATCGCTAAAGACGATCGAAAACGTTTTTACGATATTAAATTATTTGCTGGAATATGTAAAAAGGTGATAATTTTGATTAAAAAATTGAATAATTAAATAATTTATGAATTAAATTTGTCTGTTTCTTTACAATATTATTCACAACTTCTTAAATAATCATTATTCCAACAAAATAAATCATAATTTTAACCCCACAGAACACAAAATAATGAAGACGTTTAAGTCGATCGTCTACTCACCTTGCTACACGTAGCAAACGCCATTATCGACAACCTAGAATTGCCGGATGGCGGCGCTCAATCATCCGGTGTACACGTTTTGGGCTGGATACAATGGCCGCAACTTCTCTAATAAGTGAAATTAAAAGAAGTAATGCCGTTTCCGAGGAATTGGAAAGAAAATCCATAAAAATTGCAGAGGAAGGACTGCAACTACAGAGAGAAAATATAGAATTGCATAAGGAATTGTTATCTGTAATAAACACGTCTAATTACTTTAAAATAAAAATCATTTTTATTGTATATGATCATTTATTTTCCTCAAATGAAAATACATCTTTCATGATTGTGGGAGGACTGCAGTTATAAAGTTTATTTTCCTGACTTTATAAATGAATAAAACTACAAACACTAGACAAATTTTCAGTCAAAATAATTTATTTCAGTTTAATGTTTGAGTATATAAATTTTATAAGTCTCCTGATTTTCAAGAGCTTGTTTAAAAAGAATCTGCAGTTACAAGGAGTTTCATTTAACACTCAAGTTATGAGGATTGCTCATATAAAAATTAATTTATATTAATGATTTTAGAACAAACAGATAGAACTTTATACATTATTTAATATTAGCAATGTCAAAATTTAAAGTACAACTATATTCTAGTAAACTTTTGAGTATTGTCCTGTGATAAATCTTGTTTTGAGAACTTAATTTAAAATCCTTATAATCTTAATCGTCATCCCTAAAACTTCGTGCAATAGCATTTCTAACTGAAATAGCTTTGTTGTTGTTTATCCCTATAACACCAATCAGACTGATTTATTTCGTTAAGCCATGTTTTCTCTATTGAATCATCTCTCTTCTCACACAAATTACAGTCGACCCCCCTATAAGATTGTTGATTTTTCCGTTTTATATGAATTCCATGTTGTACGAGTCACTTAGATTTTACAAATACGTGTGCCGGGCTGTGAACGGCTCACATATTTGTAAAATCTAAGTGACTCGTACAACATGTAATTCATATAAAACAGAAAAATCAACAATCTTATAGGGGGGGTCGACTGTATGTAATATACAACAAGTTTTAATTATTTGTTTTGATATATCAATCCTATTATCCATTCGTTTAGAAAGTCTTTGAAATCTTGCTTTTAATCTTCCAAAGGCATTTTCCACTACTCGTCGAGCTGTAGATAATCTAAAATTGAATAGTTTTTTCTATTTCAGCCTCTGTTTTACTTAAAAATTGTTTCATTAAAGTTGGCTGTAAAGGAAAAGCAGAGTCACCAATAATTAAAGGTGGCACAACTTCTCCACCAATTCTTTCCCCTAATTCTAAGGACTTTATATTTTGTAGGCATGTTAAAAGAGAGTGAGAATTTTTTTAAATGTGTGCATTAGGGATTGTAAATTTACCGACTTTTTCATTTACCGGTAATTCGGTAAATGAAAATTAAAATACCGGTTTACCGGTAAATTACCGGTAAATTTTTTTCTTGAAAAATAAAATTAAGGTGATAAAAAATATAAGTCATTATGATTTCACATTTTCATTTCGAAGATAGATATCAAATATAAAAAATATAAAAATTAAAGTGTTATTCTAAACAAACTATAATAATAAATATAAAAAGGGGGGCGCTTCTGTCTGCCGAAGCTGCTGGCGCGTTTTTTTACTCACTTCAAGTACAGGTAAAGAATGAATCCTGTTAAATAATTTTATGTTAATTATTTTTTTGTTTGTGCTGTGTGTTAACATTATAGGAGCTGTTCCGGTACTTCAAAGAGTTTGGCTGTGGGAAACTTCTGCTCTTGGACATTTCGAGATTTTTAGCGTAAATGTTATTATTTTATATAAGTGTTATATATTTTCTGAAAGCGTTTTGTACCCAAATTAAGAATCCGTGGAAGTTTTCTTTAATTTGGACTTTCCGTTCAGAAGTTATATCTTTTTGTAAACATCGATTTTCCGAATTTGATTTACTGGACTCCCTGAACCAATCTTTCGGAACCTGGTACAGACAGTTTTTCGCACTTCATTCGTGAGTACAAGTTTAAAATTCTGAGGTTTCAGACCTAATATTTATGAAGATATTGGCCATTTCCGGTTATTTTTCGAACGCCAATAACTTCCTTCCGGTGGGCTATTTCCAAAATCTATTCGGGCAGTTCTTTTAAGACATTAAATGTAAACTATTGTGAAAATTTTGTTGTCACAGTCTTCATAGTTTTTGAATAATCGCAATTCTTAGATTTTTTTTTCCAACTCCCACTTTTGGATAACCATGGCAACGGTCATTGACCTTTGATTCCATAGATTTCTAGAACATTCAACCGGAAGTAACGTATTTTTTCTGTTGTTAATCATATTTTTATAGGCATATGATATAGTTTTGAATAATATGGAATCTGTGACACAAAAATTTCATGACGCCGCTTATGGTATCATTGAGGAGATTAAGAAATATTCAAAGCAATACCGGAATGCTAGATTCGGCATTGAATGCCACCTTTCATATATAATAACGCAATTTACAAGAGTTATTGAACTGGCTGAAAATACTCTGCAAAACAATAATCTAATTGAAGAAACACTCTCTGGAATAGCTTCCAAAGCAGATTTAGCAGAACTTAGAGAAATACAAGCAAATGAAACTAAGAAACTTATGAAGGATATTCAGCAAACTATGCTCACCCAAAGGGATATTACATCTGATGGTTCTGTAGGTAGAAATGTTTCTAGTTTACCGTGTTATAGAGATGTTTTAAAGGGAGTAAAACAAACCAGTAATATAAATGAACCGTCTCCACCAGAATATACGGTTCTAGTCTATAGCGATAAGAAGGGAGCCTCTTGTGAAGAAACAAAGAGACAATTAACTGATAACCTGAATCCTGGCAAGTTAGGCGTAGGGATACGACGTATAAGAAATATTGGTAACGGAGGACTTGCAATAAATTTACAGCACAGAAATGAAGTTGATTACTTTAAAGAGAATGCTGAAAAAATCTCTGGTTTAATAGCTAAAGTACCAAAAAAAAGATTACCTTTAATAAAAATTGCTTCTGTACCAAAATGTATTAATAAAGAGGATCTTACACTAGAAATTTTTGAACAAAACTCATATTTATTTGACACTCTTACTGATCGTATCTTTACCGAACAAGCTCATATTAAATTTTCATTGAAAGAAAAGAACCCTGACCACGTTTCTTGGGTACTTGAGGTAACTCCTGAGATTAGACAAATAATGAAAACAGGCAAAATTTACCTCCATTGGTCAACATGCCGTGTATTTGATTTTATTCCTGTAATCCAGTGTTACAAATGCCTGTCTTTTCAACATTTTGCAAAACACTGTAGTGAAAAAGAAAACGTGTAGTCACTGCAACAGTCAACATCTTTATAAATTCTGCCCGAATAAACAAAACCCTCCAAAGTGTGCTAACTGTTCCCGAGTTAACTTAACACAAGCTGCACACAATACGATGGATAAAACCTGCCCGGTTTATCTTAAAAGAGAAAGCCAAACATCAACATAGGACTTTGTATAACATTTAGACAATTGTATGAACTACTCTATATAGAACTGTACTTGACACCTACTTACTTGAAGCATAGTAATTTTGATATTTATTGTGTAAAATAGTTTAATGTATAATTAGATTTTAACATTAGTACTGTGCTTGTCACTTGATTATATGAAATGTACTAATTATAATTTTTGTTATTGGCATTGTTATAATAATTAATTTTAATTCTGTTACAAATGTATTTTTACTACTTGTGCTATGGGGCATCTAATGTTGACTGTTCTTTTCTGTACATTGGGGTATATTTTGTTATTTGACTTAAGAAAATATTGTCTCATGTTATTCTTTATAATTTGGCGAGTTGTTAACTTTATAATTACTTCTTGTAAATTGAGAACAAAAATATTGTATAATATTTTATTCTTTTAAAGTAACGTGGTTCTCTTTCACACTTATATCAACTCGCCACTTAATATATATTATATATTATGTATATTCTGCACATACTTATATTATTGATGGTAATAATAAGATATTCTGCTGAATATCTTCTTCTATTATTGTTATTATTGTTTATGTCATTTGTTAC
>NW_019385124.1:124477-126448 GCF_000671375.1 Centruroides sculpturatus | reverse complement strand
GAGCCATATGATTTTTTATCTTCTTCGCCAGGAAAAAATTCATCTGATATATCAAGTATAACACTATGGAATAAAATTTCTGAATTAATTAATGTTTCTAATACGAGAATATTAAGTCAAATGACTATTATCAAAGAAGATTTGGACCAGATTCGTAATAGTATCCAAGAAACTAAAGTCCAGAATCAAAAAATGAATAGCCAAATAATTAATCTTGAACAACAAATTGCTAATTTGAAAATAGAAAATGAAAGTATGCAATATCGAATGGACAATATGGTTAATGTGCAACATCGTAATAATATAATGATATATAGATATCACAGTAAAACTAGTCCTACCAAGCTAGAAGTGTTTAATCTTATTAATGAATCATTAGAATTACATGAAGTTACAATGGATGACTTAATAGCGATTATTCCAATAACTAAATCACAGTATCCAACAATTAAATTAATTATTAAAAATACTCAAATAAGAGATTACATATATTCGAGATTTATAAAAATGAAACAGCAAAACCTATCGAACGTATGGAAAGAATCTCAAATTTCACAGGACCTTATAAAAAGATCAAGATTAAGACGTAAACAATTAATTCCTTTTTTAAGTGAGTTAAGGAAAGCAGGTAAATATCCAAAACTCCGAGGAGATTCTATACTGTTGGGCAATTATTCTTTGACGTATAGCTATGTGTTGGAGGGGCTGGTATACTTGAATTCTTTTACCCCGTATTTTACTTCTGAGAACACTCCGCAATGACATATGATCAATTTAAACACTCCTATTCAAGACCTACGTTTTGTGGAGACTCAATTATTCAGTCCCTTGCCTGCTGCACATAATAATAATGAAAGTTTATACGATATTACGTTCAATCAAAAAGACTCCCATTTTGTAATAATTAATTGGAATTCCCAAGGCCATAAGTAATGTCAAACAGAATAAAATGGGTCATGACCTTTTAAAATTAACGACTCAAGTTCAACCATATATTTTTTAATAGCAGAATTGAAAAGGTCTATTCTTCTGCATTTACTTGTGTATTCACTTCGGGAAGTTCTACAATCGATCTGTTTATATGTTTAGAATTTTTGGTAGATTTATGTTCGGAAATTCAAGTTCTAAATTGTGACTTATTGGACAATTTTCCTGTTAGTTCTTACTTTGGATTGAAAGATTTGTATCATATTAATTATATTATACCGAAGTATCTGATAACTGTCTATTAATATCAATGATATCAAGAATAAATCAGTGATAGGATGAGCTGTTTACTGGCTGAGAGATTAACTGAAGATATCGAAAAATATACTAAGTTTGTAAATATATAAAAGAATATGTTAAAACAAGATAGAATAAAAATTTGAAATTACTAGGATCGAAAAAACCATGGTATGATTCAAATTATATGAACTTAAGAATGAAAATAACTAAAGCATTACTCCAGTTTAAAAAAATTATTTACATCAATTATCAATTCGTAAATTAAAAACAAAATCAACTCCTGGAATAGATACAATTACCATTAAATTTATTAAACTTCTTCTGCCAGCGAGTAGGCAAGTTCTATTTGAGCTTTATAACCAGTTTTATAAAACATTTATTATATTTTCACTGAGTGTCCAAAGATTGAAGAAGTGCAATGTAAATTTAAACTAAAAGAAATTTTTGATTTAAATTAAGAAGAAAATTTCAGAACCAATCTAGAAAAAATTCTATTATGTAAGATGTATAATATTCATAACTTTTTTGTTCATATTTTAAAGAATTTGAAATATGATATGTAGATTGAATGATTAATATGTTATGTTTAGCTAATTTTATGTAACAAGTTATTTTAAAAAAAAAAAATGTTTCAATAAGTAATAATTGTATTTTTACAATTCTCTAAAGCTAACCCCCTGTAACAAGATCTTTCTTATTACAATAAAGTATTTGTAATAAAAAAAAAAAATTATATTAAATATA
>NW_019385124.1:119544-123642 GCF_000671375.1 Centruroides sculpturatus | reverse complement strand
ATAACTTGACCTTTGGAGACATCATTAATATAAATAATTTTTATGGACGTTGAATAAGAAGTGTTTCTTTCACAAGAAATGTATAAAATTAGTGCTGTATTAGACTTACGGTACCTAATTTACATACTGTGCAGACGATAATAAACTCAACTTACTAGCCTAAAATCTCTGTAGCGTGTTGCCAGGCGGCAGAAAGCATATATATATATATAATTATAATAAAGTTATAATAAATTAAGTTAATATATAATTATATATACAGTACCTAATTTATATATAATTATATGTACAGTACAGACGATACTAAACTCAATTTACCTGCCTAAACTGTCCGTAGCATGGCGCTGGACGGCGGAAAGTAGTTCAGCTGCCCAATGAGGTTTTACATAAGTATAGGAGGTTTTTTACCATTGTTTACAGATACCGCCACAATTTTTTTGCCGTCTTATAGGAATCGTAATTATAGGAACCCGTTTTATAGGGGGATCTACTGTACTTACCTCTTTTTTGTTTTTTGTTTTTTTTTTCAATGTCCCTTTAGCCCATTTAAATATCTATAAACACAATATTTTCTACATAGAAATTTCTAGTACGGATTTTTCATTTACCGAATTACCGGTAAATTTCAAAAATTTACCAGTAAATTTACCGTATGTTTTTTTGCCAATTTATCGGTTAACCGGTAAATCGGTAAACCGGTATACAATCCCTAGTGTGCATCATTATCCCTTTCAGGAGATCCTACATTTATATATGTTAATTTAACCTATATTTGGCATCTGCAACAGCAAGGAGGACCACAGAATACCATCCCTTATAGTTGTAATAGTCAATGCAGTCTTTTTTTGGTGGTGAAATAGGAATGTGTGTTCCATCGATTGATCCAAAGTATTGTGGAAAATTCCAAATCATGTAAAAATTTAGAAATTTTAAGTCAATTTCATTTCTAGTCTGTGGAAACTAGATAGCAAGAGACATTAAATTATTTATAACTGCATTGCAGGAGTCTATAACAATTTTACAAACGGTGGATTTTCCTACACCAAACAAATGTGAAATAGTCCTATATTCAAATGATGATGCTAATGTATATAGAGCAATTGCCACTCTTTTATCTGTAGAAATACATCATCTCAAGTGAATATTTCTTCTTTTCATTTCAGGTAATACAGCACATAAGAAATTAAACATTTCTCTAGAAACTCTAAAGTTTTCACGCCAACTTACTTCATCCATTGCAGGAACACTCTCTTCCCACCATTTCTGGTTCCTTGGGATCTTCCAAATTCAAATCACTAGGATGCGTAGAACAAATCATGACTACAACACACGCCTTTTATTTTTCTCGTCGTCGCCATTTCAATGCTTTTGTTCGTGTCAAACGATATTGTTCTCTGTTAGCTGCTTCCATAAAAGAAGTTTCTATAATAATAATAATAATATAACTTTCTGTCAAGAATCCATTCTTATCACAGCTCTGTCACTAAACAGATAACATTGAGAGAATCGTGCTGCCAACGACAACAATAATAAATGTTAATAATTCCTAACTAATGTCTTATGTATTTTAAATAAGTTATTTCTGTTTTAAATTACTAAATATAAATTAATTTATGATGATTTATCAAAACTAAGCAAAAGTTTGATTTTATTTAAAATGTAATATCGAGTGCACCGTCTTGAAGGATAGCAAATAATTCACTTTATTTACCCAGTGTGAACAAGTAGTTAAAGTTGTTTTCAGAAATGCTGCTTAATTTAATTCTGCTTAAATCTTAATCCCACTTAAAATATACAGTGTGAATAGGGTATTAGGGATTAGGGAAAGTAACCTAAATTAATTAAGAAAAAACAGGTATAAAATAACTTAGCTCTATTGGAGACGTGTACAATCATACAAGGAAAAAAAAACGTCAACAGGTTGTATGCCACATCGGCGTAAACAGGCTAACATGGCAGAACTGCAGACGAGTTTCAGTAAGTGTGAGTGGTACTTATGGGTTAAGAGGACGCCATTCGGATATGTTGATCGTAGTCGCGATTTTGAATGGAAATGTCAAAATAACAATATAGTAGTAAATTTCCTGATAACGTTGTAAAAATGAAAAACTCGTTAAGGTCGATTATAGAAATCACTTGACCGTCATAGTTGCCGATTACACTACTAAAGCTCCGAAATGGAGATGCCATGTTAGGGCGTGTCGGCAGAAAAGGGGTATTAGGACGGTTAACTGGTTTATTGGTTCACATATTTCTTTCCTCGATGCTTTACGTTTCATATACGTTTGGTCACAGGAACTTTCTTTGTTGGACTTTTTGTAAAGTGCAAATTGGACTTGACTTTTCTACAACCGTTGACTAGAACAGATATATGAGGGAAGTCTGCACCAATTCTTTAATGAATCGTTGTGATGGAAAGACAGGCGGTGTCGACAAGATAGCAGAAATAGACAAAACCAGGTATACAAGAAGGAAGTACAATGTCGGCCGCATTTTACTCCAGCAATGGGTGTTCGGAGGACTATGCCGAGAGACAAAGGAATGTTTCCTACTTCCAGTGCCAAATCAATCGACAGAAACTGAGGGAAGTGGTAAAACACATTAATGAAGTAACCACAATTTATTCGGATTGTTGGAAAGGTTATAATACCAAACAATTGCAATTAGTTGGTTACTTTCATTACCAAGTGAATCACAAATTAAATTTTGTCGATGCAGATTCCAGATGTGTCACACAGAACCTGGAGCAGTTATGGGAAAGTTGCAAGTGGCAAAACAAGGTCCAAAGAGGTACTTTGCGTCATCTCAACTCATATCTTATCGAGTTTATGTGGAGAAGAGAACCCAAAAAAAAGAAGCATTTACAGCGATCCTAGGAGACATCGCGAAATTCATGCCGCCGAAAAGTTAAATTATTAACGTAATAAGCAAGCATTTTTTGAAATTCATTCTTTAGTTAATTTACTTAATTTTGAAATATTTTTGACAAGTGATATTGCATTCATTTTGGAAAATTGTATTAAATTAATTTTGACAAATAAAGGATAGCATTTTTTGAAAAAAAAGGAAATTTCCAAATGGCGTCCTCTTAACCCGTAAGTACCGTGCGAGTTCTTTCCATGTTAAAATAGTATAAATTTGTAAAAATATTTGCAAGAACTCTGTTTCATCATAATTTCACTGTTTCTACGAAATTCTCGGACAAAATTAACAGTTCACCCGGAAAGTGAGTCAAATCCCGGACTGTCCGGGTAAAAACCGGACAGACAGTAATACTAATCGTAAATGCAATAAAAGTGAGAAAAAACAAAAAGGAAATGTAAAAAAATCGTCAAAAATGTGAGTAAAGAGTTGTTTTATTTCATAGTTATTGGAACTTGTAAAATAATCTTGAAACATTTACTATTTAACAATAAAATAATTACTTTTTAATGAGGGGGGGGCACTTTGATCGTCAATGCTGTTGGCGTAAATTTTTCTGCACTTTCATACTTCGTTTAATATTTTTTTTTTTTTCAAGAAATGGAAAATTTTGAATTGATTTCGACAAAAAGGAATAACATTAAGCTTATTATTTTGTTGTTATTGATTGCTGGAATAGAGTCAAATCCCGGTCCCTTAGAGAAAACTCCAACTAAAAGAGGAAGACCACCTACTCGTCAGAAATTGCTGACTGATGGCATCAAACCATTGGAACCAGATTCAAACCTTATCACTGAATATACTGAACCAAGAAGAGCTGAATCATCATATCGAACAGGTGAACTAATTAATTTAACTTCTTCACAAGAACAATTACAGTAGACCCCCCCTATAACGCTTAGATACGTTCCACGCTTACCGAAAATTACGTTGTAGGAATGATTAAATACATGAGCCAATCGCAGCCCGATAGGTGGGAACTTTACGGACTAAGGCTGTTCGAAAGGTTTTCTTCTATAAAATTAACCGATTCTAGACTAATTCCACTCAACATTTCCAAAACACGTATAATTTTTTGGGGAGTAATCCGTATAAACTATGCTATAAACAAAAAATTATAGGATTACTTACCGAGTGTGTACCGTTCGACTACGCCGTTGCTTAAAGCTGGTTTTC